>NC_067399.1:190242943-190542943 GCF_016432865.1 Antechinus flavipes | reverse complement strand
AACAAAAAAATAAATTCATTGGTCTTACTCAGGTATGGTTCCTGCCTACTTAAGTTGTAATAGTGTCAGAGAGGTAGAAAAGGGAACAGAGGAATCTACTAATTGGTTCTAAATTGGTACATAAACTTTAATTTGACTTATGACATTTTATATGTGAGCAAAAAATGTTCTTGGTTAGTTATGATCCTTTGTTTTCAAAGTTTTATAATACTAATCAACATTTCTATAATTCTTTATATTTCTCAAAGCACTTAACACCTGTTTTCTCATTTTATCTACAAAATAACCCTGGAAAAAAAGTTGCTAGTATAATTCTTATTTTGCAAATAAGGAAACTGAGGCAGAAAGGTTCAGTAAGTTGTCCGAGATCATACAGCAAATTAATGTCTGCAACTGTATTTTAAGTTCAGATTTGCTGATTCCAGTTTCAGCACTTTACTCACTATGACATCTAGCTATCACTGATTATATCTTAGTATTCTAATAAATCGGTGGGACTTTGCTAGAAGGAAGGTAATGTAGAGACTTTGTAATAGTTTTCTTATTGCTATGGGGCAAGACATTTTATCTCTTTTAATTCTTAATTCAGAATTCACTTGATATTTAAAAGTTGAAAGAAGTGGATCCAAGATGGCAGAGAAATAGTCAACGACTTCCCTGAACTATCCTCCCAAATACACTGAATACCTTTAACTGATGACATAAAATAATTCCTTGAGTGAGAAAATACAGAAAAGGATAAAATGAAATAAATTTCTAGCTGAAGACAACTTTGAAGATTAGAAGGAAAGGTCTGTCTTAACAGGATGAGATTGAAGCACAGTTCAGCATAAACTATCCCATAACAGACCCAGCCAAAGTAAACAAGGATCAGTCCTTGGAAGGCACTGAACCAGCAGGAATAGTGGCTACTTCTAGACTTTTTAGCCCACGGATCTTAAGGTGATTGAACAACTAATTAGAAAGTAATTAAAGAAATCTCTCTTTTTTTTTTCTGCCACTGGGGAAGGACTCTGATACTTTGCTTGCCCTCCAATCTGGGTTGCAGTCCTGTGTGATAATTTCAGGGCAAAGAGGAGTACAAGAACATCAGAGCTTTAGGGGAGCAATGACCATTGTCATATTTCCAAAGCATAAAAGATTGCTTTTGGTCAGTCACACACAACAGGAGTAGTAAACACCTCACTTTGATCACATCACTATGAAGGATTCAATATTTTACATCACTATATGTATCTTTGAAAACAGCTGCATAAAAATAATGGTTTGGTCATGTATACTTATTTTGCATTTAATTTATAATTTAATATATCTAACATGTATTGGTCATCCTGCCATCTAGGGGAGGGGGTGATGGGGAAGGAGGGGAAAAATTGGAACAAAAGGTTTGGCAATTGTCAATGCTGTAAAATTACCCATGCATATAATTTGTAAATAAAAAGCTATTAAAAATAAATTTAAAAAATATCTACCTAAAAAAAAAAGAAAACAGCTGCATAATACCCCTAAAGCTTGTAACCATCAACTCTTCACCCTGAAAGCTGAACCCCACTTTAGAAAACAATTAAAAGCCAAGAAATTAACTGGAAAAATGAGCATCCAAGAGAAAAAAAAGTTCTAATCATAGAAATTTACAATAGTGACAAGAAAGTCAAAACACATATTCAGAAGATAACAAAGTCAATCTCTTTACATTAAAAACCTTTAAAAAATATGAATTACTCTCAGGTTATGAAAGAGCCCAAGAAAGATTTTGAACAGTAAATAGGAAAAGTAAAGGGAACCATGTAAAGAAAAGTGAGAGCAATGAAAGAATATTATGAAAGCTAAGTCAGCAAAGGGACAAAACAATCCCTTTAAAAATAGAAGTGTGGACTTCTTCCAATAAGCACTGTATGAAGTTTGATCTCATCAGTTTTGTCTCTAAGAAGGAATAACTTAATCATTCAATTGGGTTCAGAAATGTATCTAACCCTATAAAGAAGTAGGAGGAGAATGAGGAAGGAAAAGGGAAGGATAGGATAGAAGGGACAGAAACACTAGTGAAAAAGACAAGAGAAGGGGGGAGGAGTGATAGAAGATAAGGGGGTAAGTAGAGTGCGTTAAAAATACTAAGATAAGGTGGGAGGGGTGATAGGAGATAAGGCAGTAGGTTGGGTGGGTAAAAAAAAAACACAACTAAGGAAAAGATGGAAAGAGAGGACACAAGTTTATACAGAGAAGAAAATGGGTTGGAGGGAAATACAAAGCTAGTAATCATAACTGTGAATCTGAATGGGATTAACTCTCCCATAAAATGAAAGTGAATACCAGAGGGGATTGAAAAACAGAATCCTACAATATATTGTTAACAAGAAACACATTTGAAGGAAACAGAGAGAGTAAAAGTAAAAGGTTGGAACAGAATTTATTATGCTTCAATAAAAGTAAAAAAAAAAAAATTCAGGGGTAGCAATTCTGATCACAGATAAAGCAAAAGTTAAAATAGATTTTATTGAAAGAGATAGGGAGGGAAAGTACATCTTGCTAAAGGGTTATTATTAACAATGAAGTAGTAATGATACTATATATGTATGCACCAAGTACTAGAACAGGTAAATTCCTAGAAAATATTTTAAGGCATATACAGGAAGAAATAGCAAAAGTATTCTACTCGGGGACCTCAACCTTCCCCTTTAAGAATCAGACAAATCTAACCAGAAAATCAATGAGATAGAAACTAGGGAAGTTAGTGGGATCCTAGATAACCTATATATGACTGATGTCTGGAGAAAACTGAAAAAGTACAAAAAGGAAGAAACATTTTTCTCAGAAATATATGGCATCATCACAAAAATTGACCATGTATTAGGGCATAAAAAACTTCACAATCAATTGCAGAATGGCATAAATTGTAAATGCTTCCTTTTCAGACCACAATGCAATAAAAATTATATTCAATAAAAGGCCAGGAAAAGATAATATGGAAATTAATAATAGAATTCTAAAAAATGATTGGGCCAAAAAACAAACCACAGAAACAATACATAATATCAAAAAACTACAATAATGAGACAACATACCAAAACTTTGAGGATATTGCTAAAGCAGTTCTTAGAGGAAATATTATATTTCTATATACCTATATGAATAAAATAGAAAAAGAGATCAAACAATTAAATGTGTAACCAAAGAGCTAGAAAAAGGACAAATTAAAAACTTTCAATTAAATAATAAATTAGAAATTTTGGAAACACAAAGCAGAGATAAGTAAAACTGAAAGTAAGAAAATATTGAACCAATAAATAAAATTAAGAGGTTCTTTTATGAGAAAACTAACAAAATAGATAAGCCTTTGGTTAATTTCATCAGAAATGTATAAAAAAGTGTCAAATTAATAAGAATACAAGTTATTCCCAAACTGATAAATGGTCAAAGGGTATGAATAGGCAGTTTTCATATGATGAAATTAAAGCCATCTACACTTACATGAAAAAAATGTTCTAAATCACTATTGATCAGAGAAATGCAAATTAAAATAATTCTGAGGCATCACCTCACATCTCTCAGATTGGTTACAATGACAGAAAAAAGATAATGATGAATGTTGCAAGGGATGTGGGAAAACCGGGGCATTAATACATTATTGGTGGAGTTGGGAAATAATCCAACCATTCTAGAGAGTAATTTGGAACTATGCCCAAAGGGCTTTAAAGCTGTACATACCCTATGAATGTTATGGAATATTATTGTTCTGTAAGAAATGACCAGTGGGATGAATACAGAGAGGCTTGGAGAGACTTACATGAACTGATGCTAAGTGAAATGAGCAGAACCAGGAGATCATTATATACCTCAACAATGATACTGTATGAGGATGTATTCTGATGGAAGTGGATCTTTTCGATAAAGAGAGCTAGTTCAATTTCTGTTGGAATCCTTACTAACTGCTTACAAGAAGATTTTGGCCAGAACCTGAAACAAGGTACTAAGTAGAATTAATTAAAACAAGGCTTGTGTTCACACCTTTACTCATTGGAGTTACAAGTACGCCAGCTTCACAAAGTAAACTTTCTAACTTCAAGGGAGTCCACACCTCCCTTAAAGCTCTTTGGGCCAGAGAGCACTATGGGAGAAAACCCATAATCCCATTCTCTCAGAAAAGTCAAATAAAAGGCCAGCGATGAGGGATCTAAGACAGAATACATTTTTTCCACTTGGCTGGCTGGTGGCAGAGAAGAGCTTTCAGAGGATAAAGCTACGAGTGAGAGTTCAGTGGACAACCAGATTCATCTTCATCTCACACCACTGTAGTTGGTGGCTGGGCTCCCCAGAAGGAGACAAGAGAGACATTCCATCTCTGTGTTGGTTGGAGGCTGAAGAAAGCAGAGGCAGAGGCTGAAGGACAGAACCTTTGGATTTGGAGATATTCGGAGGGCTCTAAGCCTCTAAGCCCTGTGTTTCGAGAAGAACAAGAACTCCAACATTTGAACTCATAACAAGTTTCAATTGATCAAAGATGGACAGAAGCAGCTACACCCAAAGAAAGAACACTGGCAAATGAGTATAAACTGCTTGCATTTTTGTTTTTCTTCCTGGGTTATTTATACCTTCTGAATTCAAATCTCCCTGTGCAACAAGAAAACTATTTGGTTCTGCACACATATATTGTATCTAGGATATATTGTAACCTATTCAACATGTAAAGGACTGCTTGCCATCTGGGGGAGGGGGTAGAGGGAGGGAGGGGAAAAATCGGAACAGAAGTGAATGCAAGGGATAATGCTATAAAAAATTACCCTGGCATGGGTTCTATCAATAAAAAGTTATTTTAAAAAAAAGCAATAAAAAAAAGAGAGAATTGAAAAAAAAAAGAAAAAGAAAAAGAAAACTGTACATACCCTTTAACCTAGCATTGCCATTACTGGGTCTGTTTCCCAAGGAAATCAAAAGATAGGGAAAAAGACCCACATGTATAAAGCATGTTTGTATCAGCTCTTTTTGTGGTAGCAAAGAATTGGAAATCAGTAGATGTCCATCAATTGGATAATGGCTGAACAAGTTGTGATATATGAAAGTAATGGAATATTATTGTTTTATAAAATGATGAAGAACCTGATTTTAAGAAGGCCTAGAAAGATTTTTATGAACTGATGCTAAGCAAAACATGCAAAACTAGGAATACATTTTATACAATAACAGGAAGAATGTATGATGAAGGACTTGGTTCTTCTCAGATCTTCAGTGATACATAGCAATAAAAAGAGGCTTTGGACAGAAAATACCATTTGCATCATTAAGAACTAATGAGATTGTAAATTCCATACATATTATGTTCACTTATTTTTTTTCTGTTTTTTTTTGTCTGTCCCATATTTTCCCTTTTGTTCTGATTTTTTCTCCCAACATGACTTATAAAACAATGTGTATTAAAATAAATTATTTTTTTTAATTTTAAAAGATAAGTAAAATTAAATATGCAAATGGAAAAAAGTACAAAATCACACTGAAGAAAATAATTCCTTAAAGATTAGAAGTTATCAAGTGGAGGCACATGAGTTCATGAGAAATCAAGAAACAATTTAAAAAAAAAAATTAAAAGGATAAAAGACAATGTGAAATATATCATGGGGAAAACAATAGATTGATGAGACATAATTTGAAAACTATTGGACTATCTGAAAGCTATGATAAAGAAAAGATGTCATATCATTTTTCATTATTTTTAATGTTTATTTTTATTGAAATTTTTTATTGTCAAAACATATGCATGGATAATTTTTCAACTTTGACCCTTAGAAAACCTTGTGCTCCAAATTTTCCCTGTTCCTCTCAACCCCTTCCCTAGATGCCAAGTAATCCAATATATGTTAAACATGTTAAATATATATGTTAAATCCAATGTTTGTATACATATTTATACAATTATTGTGCTGCACAAGAAAAATCATGTTAAAAAGTCAACAACAACAAAAAGAGTGAAAATACTATATTGTGATTCCCCATTCAGTTCCCATTCTCTCTGGGTGTACATGACTGTCTTCATCACAAGACCATTAGGACTTTTCTCAATCATCTCATTGTTGAAAAGGGTTATGTTAAGACATCATCTTGCAAGAAATGATCAGGGAAATCTTCCCTCATATTCTGGCATCATGAGGTAAAATACAAATTGAAAGAATTAATCAATCACTTCCAGAAGAAAACATCTCAAAATGAAAACTTTCAGAAATATTATAGCGAAATTCCATAGCTCCCAGCTCAGGGAAAAAATACTACAAGCTGCCAGAAAGAAAAAAAAATATCCATACACAGATTCATAGTCAGTATATTGCAAAATTTGAAAATTCTGCATTAAAGGGTAATATTGATATATTGGAGGGCAAACAAACAAACAAACAAAAAAACAAAAAAACCTAGGATTATGACTAAGAACCTCCTACTAAGAAAGAAAATGGATATTCTGGAGGCCTTTCATACATTCTTGATGAAAAGATTAGATATGAATAGAAAATTTGACTTTTGAATATAAGACCCAAGAGAAGAATTTAAAGGTAAATAGCTAAGAGAAATCATAAAGAGTTTAATAAGATTAAGCTGTTTACATTTCTACATGGGGAGGTCATAACTTGTAACTCATAACAACTTGTGACTTAGTAGGCAAGTTAGCAGCATAGAGAAAACATGTATGAGTTGAACATGGAATAATAATATATAGAAATATAAAATCACATTATGAAAGAGGATTGAACTGGGAGAAAAGGAAATAGAAAAGTAGAATGGGAGAAATTATCTCACAAATATATATATATGTATATATGTGTATATACATATATATGTATGTATATACACATTTATACATACATGTTTCAAAAAAAAAGCTTTTAGAATGAAAAGGAAGATGAGGTAGTAAGTGATCAGTGTTCCCATCAGAATTGGCTCAAAAAAAGAATAACACAGACACTCAACTGGGTACAAAAATCTAGCTTATTCTATAGAAAAGTAGGAAGTGAAGAGGACAAAAGAAGGGGAAAGGAGGCAATAGTCAGAAGCAAAACTTGTTTGAGGTTTGAGAGTAAAACAGGGTGAAAGGGGAGAGACAATAGAAGAAACAGAAAGGGAATAACCTGGAGGAAAATTAAATTAGTAATTATAACTGAAAAAATGAAACAAATTTCTCTGATAAAGACCTCATTTCTCAAGTACTATTCACCATTTGATAAAAATTTTTAAAAATATATATATCACTTTAACATGTTTAACATGTACAAGACTGCCTGCCATTTAAGGGAGGGGGTGGAAGGAGGGAAGGGAAAAGTTGGAACAGAAGTGAGTGCAAGGGACAATGTTAAAAAATTACCCATGCATAAGTTCTGTCAATAAAAAGCTATAATAAAAAAATAAAAAATATCAACAGTTTTCAGATGAAGTAATCAAAGCTATATATAGCAACATGAAAAAGTCCTCTAACTCATATTTATTGGATAAATGTATATTAAAATAATTCTGAGATATTACCTCATACCTATCAAATTGGCTAATAGAAGAGAATAGTAAAATAACAAATGTTGAAGAGGATGTCAGGAAAATGAAACATTAATGCATTGTTGTTGGAGTTGTGACCTGATTCAACCTTTCTGTAGAGCAATTTGGAACTATGCCAGAAAGCCTATAAAACCGTGCATACGTTTTGAATCAGAAATATCACTGCTACATCTGTATTCCAAAAGAGTTTTGTTTTTTTTTTAAGGAAAAAGGATGTATACATATAAAGATTTATAGCAACTCTTTTCTGATGGCAAAGAATTGGATATTGAGGGATGTCCATGTACAAGGATTCGAATGGCTGAATAAAATTGAAATGTGATTATGATGAAATTTTATTGTGCTATGATGAGAAGTATGTTCTCCCAAAATACTGGAAAGCCTTACAACAGTTGATGCAAGGTAATATGTACTGTGAACAAAATGATAAGCAATATTGTAAGATGATCAATTATAATTGACTTAGTTATCTTCAACAATATAGTGATCCAAGAGAACTCTGAGAGAGCTATGATGAAAAATCCTATGCAACCTCAAAAAAAAAAAAAAAGACTTGATTGAAGCATACTATTATTTTACATTATTTTTCTTTAGGTTTTCTGTCTGTTTTCTTTTTCATCTTGATTAACATAGAAATATGTTTTGCATGATTACATGTTTATTTACCTATATCACCTTGCTTTCTTCCTCATTTTGGAGGATTAGGGAGGGAAGGAGAGAATTTAGAACTCAAAGCTTTAAAAAACAAATGTTAAAAATTGTAATTGGGGAAAATAAAATACTAAACACAAAATTAATAATGAATGAAAATTGATAACTGTATTTCAATATAATTAGTTTCTACTCTTATCCTTTTTATGTATAAAAATACATGCTTTGTAGGCTTCTACTGACTTCCAAATCATGCAAAATGGTCAAGACCATTTACTGTAGAGTAAATTCATTTATTCATTCAACAAGCATGCACTGAATATTTATTTGAATTGAGCACAGTAATGTTAAGTGTTGGTATGCTACAAAGTTCAGATAAACTATGAAATTTAGCATTCTGTACCTTAAAGCCTAGTGCAAGTATATAATATACAATAAGTATATCATGAAATATTGAATACAAATATACCAAAGAGTTATGAAACTAGTTATCTTCCCTGACACCAAAATCACTAGTGACCCCAAACAATAAGACATCCTTCATGGAATAAATAACATTTGATTTGGACCAAGAAAAGAAAAAGTTTATAATGGAGATCTCTAAGGTATAATTTAATGATCACATCAACATAATAAGGAATTTAATAATATGTAAAAAGGTATAGAAATGGAAATAAGCATTGTGGAGCCTTGTAAGAACAAAAGATAAGTGCTAAAAAGAAAGACTATCAGTTAGATAGGATGGGACCAGAAAGCGCTCAGAAAGCTTACAGTATAGCCTCAGAAAATATAAAATTTTTATACAAAAATGTTTATGTGTGACACATACAACCACACAGAGGCAGCACTCAGATAGCTACACTCCCTAGAGTTCCACTGTTGACTGGATTTTAATAACACTGGCTTCTATTAGTTAGATGACCTTGGGAGTCTTTTCATATCTCTGTGAATGAGTTAGCTCACCTGTGAAATAAATATAATAATTGTGCCACTTGACTCAGTATTGTTTTCAAAAGGAGAAATGAGATAAGGTAAACTAAGGTGATGTATAAAATATCAGTTATAATTCAGAAAGTTTCTGCATTCACATTCACATAGTGCTAAATTATAAAGAAATCAAAAATCTTCAAATTCACAAAAACTCTTTATGTATCTAATTCTATATGTCTGTATCTATATATTTTCAAATATAATCCATTTTGCATATTTGATGTAGAAACAATTAGAAACTTTCTGTTTTTTTTACAACTATTTATTACTGAATTTCAATTGTGTACATAGGCAAAATATTTTAAAAGGGAATATGTTTCTATCCTTATACATTAAATTTAAGAAAATCAGGACATACTGCATCTTGTTTTTCAGGGTCCTAAATACATTCCTTTTCCTCCCTTCAAGGAGAATCAAAAGGAGAGTTTCCAAAATAAGTAACTTCTACTTGCAGAAAATTAGCAGTCTGTCATCGACATTATGGGCATTGTTATATAATTACTGCCTTTATTGTGCTAAAATTGTTTTAAATAAATGTACTGTAGACCATGTGTCATATGTTGAATGGAAGCCACAGTCAGGAGTTCTTTTCAGCAAATAAAGTATCTGACAAAGACAAGAATTCTTTCTATTCAGAATACTCAGAGTTTGGTGAAGGTGATATGCTGTTAAGCCATGTGTTATTTTAGTAACATTTTTATTATTATTTTCCATCCATCCTGAAGTCTGGGTTTCAGCTCATCGTGAAGATTGACACTTGGTTAAATATGTGGATTATAGGAAGCTATAACCAGGAGCAGTTTTTTTGGAAATAGCAGCCCCTTACTAAGTTCTTACAGCAAATCAAACTGAGTTTACACACACACACACACACACACACACACACACACACACACACACCTGTTATGAAGCACCAAGCACCAAACTCTCTATTAGTTTTCCTGGACCCACTGCCAGATGTTACTTTATTTTCTATAAAAGTAAGAATTTCATTTACCCTCTAGTTTCTTATGTTCCTTTTCTCCACACTGGAGAGGAATATAGTGTGGTGATGATCAGAATTTAGTATTAGGAAGACTAGCTTTAACAACCACTGCAAATTATTTAATTTTAGATAAATAGTTTAATCTCTCAGTTCCAGTTTCTCATTCATTTTATGAATCATTACCTACTTTACAAAGTTGCTATCACAATCAATTGAGATACAATACTGAGGGAGAGAAGTAGTATGAAACATGGGAAAGAATACTGGATTTGGAGTTGTTAGCTTGGGTATAAAGCCAGACTTTGCCCTTTATTCTCTGTATGTAATTGGGTAGGTCATTAAATATTCTAGGTCTCAGTTTCCTCAATTGTAACAAAATCACAAAAATCTAATCTATAGCTCAATATCTATATGTATACCTTAATCTGTACACCTATATTTTAATCTGGAAGCACTTCATTACATATACTAACTGAGTAAATACATACTGATTACTTTACTAAAAATATTTTTAGAAATGGTTCAAGGACTTGACACAGTTGCCATTCTCTTGGAAAGGTATTGGGGAAAGTGGAACTTGTGCCCCCAAGGAACAGGTGTTGAGGAGGAGTTTCTCCCCTAGAATTTGGTCCCATTCTCTCTTTTCACTGGTGCTTTGTAGCATAAAACTTTGGTGAAGTTCTAAGTAGAAAATAAAATGTCCCCTGTATCCAAAGAATAGGATCAAGATCTGTCCAACCATGAAGGAGAGAAAGTACCTGTTCAAATTAGGTCTTGCAGTTTGAGAAAGCAGAATATATGTGTACTTGAGGGGGTAGTTTCTCAGATAAGAAATTAATTTCAAACTGATGCTTAAGCTTTTTTGACCCTAGACATATTGTCTTAGACAAAAGTTTTAGAAGCCAAAACCTCACTCCTTTCCCTCATTATCCTCATATGTTGCAGAAAGACAGAAGACAATAAGAGAAATGAGGGAAGGAGTTGCTAGCTACTACTAAAAAGGGAACCTAAGTTCTCATTCAAAATCTATCTGCCACCATTAAGGCAAAGAAGATGCTACCATGCCCACTCCAATTTAATTCATCTCTGCATTTATTTGACAAATAATTATTGAGCTGGTTTTCTGTGCTAGAAAAAAAGCATTAAAAACTCTAAGCTTTTATCCCCGAAAGTTCTCAAAACTGAACTTATGATCAGTACATATCTCTCCTAAGATACTTTCAATGTTGGATAGGTTTTCAAGCATCACTTAACCTAATATTTTCTTCAATTCAATTATTTGATGTTTAGCTTGGTGTCATTTAAACCAGCACTTAACTTCTGTACAAATGGTTCATGATTCAAATATGTTTATATACATTTGTATGTCTATGTATGTGTGTGTTTGAGTACTTGTGAATACAATTTATAGTTTAAGTATGAATCTCTTCTGCTTATACTTTTTAGTCCTGAATGCCAGGGAATACAAAAATAAAAAGGCAATTCAGCAGCTCCTCTGGGTCAACATACATGGTAATGACAATAACAACTAATATTTATATAGCACTTAAAGGTTTACAAAGTCCTTTGCCCAACATTTTTTGAGATCTCTCTCAAAAAATCTTTTCTCTAACCATTTCTTCAGTAACTTACAATTATGAAGTTGGTTTTTTGAGAAAGATCTGGGAGATTCAGTAGACTGTAAACTAAATATGAAGCAAAACTATGATACTTAGAGTATACAGCAATAATTTGATTTTATTGCAATGATATTAAAAAAAAAACTAGAGCTGGAAAAGGGATTCTGCTGTGAAGAAGAGGAAAGTAAAGTTAAAATAGGGAAAATTTTATCTCATGAAGAGGCAAAACATATTCATTACAATCGAGAAAAAGGAGGAAGAGCAGTGTGGAAATCTCACTCTCATCAGATTTAGCTCAAAGACAGAATATCAGAATAAAAGACATATTTAACTTCAAAGAAAAAAAAAACATGTCACATCCTATAGGAAAGTAGGAGGGGAAAGGAAAAAGGAAAGGGTTGGCAAAAAGAAGGTGAATAAAAATAGAATGGGAAAGGTGCAAGAAAGAGGGAAAGGTAAGATTATAAATAAATTGGAAGAGCATAGGATAATTTACCTCTCAGATCTGTGGAAGAGGAAGGAATTTATGACCAAAGAAGAACTAGAGATCACTATTGACCTCAAAATAGAAAATTTTGATTATATCAAATTGAAAAGTTTTTGTACAAACAAAACTAATAAAGACAAGATTAGAAGGGAACAATAAACTGGGAAAACATTTTTACAATCAAAGGTTCTGATAAAGGACTCATTTCCAAAATATAGAGAGAATTGACTCTAATTTATAAGAAATCAAGCCATTCTCCAGTTGATAAATGGTCAAAGGATATGAACAGACAATTTTCAGATAATGAAATTGAAACTATTACCACTCACATGAAAGAGTGTTCCAAATCACTATTGATCAGAGAAATGCAAATTCAGACAACTCTGGGATATCACTACACACCTGTCAGATTGGCTAAGATGACAGGAAAAAATAATGATGAATGTTGGAGGGGATGTGGGAAAACGGGGACACTGATGCATTGTTGGTGGAGTTGTGAACGAATCCAACCATTCTGGAGAGCAATCTGGAATTATGCCCCAAAAGTTATCAAACTGTGCATACCTTTTGATCCAGCAGTGTTTCTATTGGGCTTATACCCCAAAGAGATACTAAAAAAAGGAAAGGGACCTGTATGTGCCAAAATGTTTGTAGCAGCCCTGTTTGTAGTGGCTAGAAACTGGAAAATGAATGGATGCCCATCAATTGGAGAATGGCTGGGTAAATTGTGGTATATGAATGTTATGGAATATTATTGTTCTGTAAGAAATGACCAACAGGATGAATATAGAAAGGCTTGGAGAGACCTACATGGACTGATGCTAAGTGAAATGAGCAGAACCAGGAGATCATTATACACTTCGACAACAATATTGTATGAGGATGTATTCTGATGGAAGTGGATTTCTATGACAAAGAGACCTAACTGAGTTTCAATGGATAAATGATGGCCAAAAACAGCTACACCCAAAGAAGGAACACTGGGAAACGAATGTGAACTATTTGCATTTTTGATTTTCTTCCAGAGTTATTTTTACCTTCTGAATCCAATTCTCCCTGTGCAACAGGAGAACTGTTTGGTTCTGCAAATATGTATTATATCTAGGATATACTGCAATATATTTAACATATATAGGACTGCTTGCCATCTTGGGGGGGGTGGAGGGAGGGAGGGGAAAAAATGAAACATAAGCGAGTGCAAGGGATAATGTTGTAAAAAATTACCCTGGCATGGATTCTGTCAATACAAAGTTATTATTAAATAAAATAAAATTTAAAAAAATATTAACTGCAAAAAAAAATACTGTATGAGGATGTATTCTGATGGAAGTGGATCTCTTCGATAAAGAGAGCTAATTCAGTTTCAATTGATCAAGGATGGACAGAAGCAGCTACACCCAAAGAAAGAACACTGGGAAATGAATATAAACTGCTTGCATTTTTGTTTTTCTTCCCGGCTTATTTATACCTTCTGAATCCAATTCTCCCTGTGCAACAAGAGAACTGTTCAGTACTGCACACATATAGGATATATGTAGGATATACTGTAACCTATTTAACATGTAAAGGACTGCTTGCCATCTGGGGGAGGGGGTGGAGGGAGGGAAGGGAAAAATTGGAACAGAAGTGAGTGCAAGGGATAATGCTGTAAAAAATTACTCTGGCATGGGTTCTGTCAATAAAAAGTTATTAAAAAAAAAAGAAAGAGGGAAAGGATGTAAAAGGGGAGGGCTGTTTGAGGGAGGTGTTAGAATAAAAAAAGAACTGGAAGGGAAAGAGGAAAAGGAAAGAGAAAAGTATAACTTGGTAAAAACAAGATGACTGGAAATAGAGTTATTAATTTTAACTATGAATGTGAATGGAATGAAGTCTCCTTTAAAAAGGAAGTAGATAGCAGACTGAATTAGAAGCCAGAATTTTATAATATGTTATTTATAAGTAATACATTTAAAGCACCCTTATACAAACAGAGTACGGGTAAAAAACTGGCACAAAATCTATTATGTTTCTCCAACAGTAAAAAAGCAGGCTTAGTGACCTGATCTCAGATCAAGCAAAAACAAACAAACAAACAAACAAAAAAACAGAGCTAAGTAAAAGAGATAAAAAGGAAACTACATCATGCTAAAGGGCAACATAGATAATGAAGTAATATCAATACTTAACATATATGTCCCAAACAGTATAGTAACCACATTCCTAGATTAGAAGTTGAGAGTTGCAAGAAGAATTAGACAGCAAAACTATACTAGTGAGGATCTCAACCTTGCTCTCTCAGAACTAGATAAATAAAACCATAAAATTACTAACAAAAAATTTAAGGAAGTAAATATAATTTTAGAAAAGTTAGGGATGATAGATCTTTGGAGAAAATTAAATAGAGACAGAGGAATATTTTCTCAGTGGTACCTTGAACCTGTAAAAAAAATGACCATGCTTTTGGGCATAGAAACCTCAAAATCAAATACAGAAAGGCAAAAATGGTAAATGTATTTTTTTTCAGATCATGATGCTCTAAAAATTACATGCAATAAAAGGCCAGGGAGAAATAGACAAAAAATTAAATGGATGGATGGAGCCACGATGGTGGAGAGGTCTTTTTCTGAACAATTACAATAATCCTCAGGCCAACTAGCAAATGTAGCCTCTGAATTGGTTCTGGATTGGCTGAACCCACAAATACTGGGAGTGTAACAAATTATCAGCAGAAGACAGTTTCCAAGATTGCCAGAAAAGGTCTGTTTCTTTTTATTTATTTGTTTTCTCGCCATAAATTTATTTATTTATTTAGTTGTGAAACATATGCATGGGTAATTTTTTCCAACATTGACCCTTCCAAAACCTTTTCTTCCAAATTTTCCCCTTCTTCCCCCCATCCTCTTTCCTAGCAGGCAGGTAGTCCAATACATATTAAATGTGTTGAAATACATGTTAAATCCAATATATGTATACATATTTATACAGTTATCATGCTGCACAAGAAAAATCAGATCAAGAAGGAAGGAAAAGAAAAACTGAGAAAGGAAACAAAATGCAAGCAAATAACAACAGAGAGAGTGAGAATGCTATGTTGTATTGTACATTCTGTTCCCACGATTCTTTCTCTGGGTGTAGATGGCTCTCTTCATCACTGTACAAGTGGAACTGGTTTGAATCTTCTCATTGTTGAAGACAGTGACATCCATCAGAATTAATCATCACATAGTCTTGTTGTTGCAGTATATAATGGTATCCTGGTTCTGCTCATTTCACTCAGCATCACTTCATGGAAGTATCTCCAAGCCTCTTGAAAATCATCCTGCTAGTTGTTTCTTATAGAACAATAATATTCCATAACATTCATATACCATAACTTATTCAGCCATTCTCCAATAGATGAACATCCACTCAGTTTCCAGTTTCTTGCCACTACAAAGAGGATTGCCAGAAACGTTTTTGCACATGTGAGTCCCTTTCCCTCATTTAAGATGTCTTTGGGATATAAGCCCAGTAGAAACACTGCTGGACCAAAGGATATGCACAATTTCATAATTTTTGAGCATAGTTCCAAATTGCTCTCCAGAATGGTTGGATCCATTCACAGTTCCACCAGCAATGTATCAGTGACCCAGTTTTCCCATGTTCTCTCCAACATTTGTCATTATATTTTCCTGTCATTTAAGCTAATCTGAGAGGTATGTAGTGGTATCTCAGAGTTGTCTTAATTTGCATTTCTCTGATCAATAATGATTTGGAGCACCTTTGTAGTCCTGTGACTACAAAATAGTTTCAATTTATTCATCTGAAAATTGTCTGTTCATATCCTTTGACCATTTATCAATTGGAGAATGGCTTGATTCTTATAATTTTGACTCATTTTTCTATGTAGAAATGAGTTTTTTTATCAGATTCTTTGGATGTAAAAATGTTTTCCCAGTTTTGTTTGTACAAAAACTTTTTAACTTAATATAATCAAAGTTATCTACTTTGTGATCAATAATGATCTCTAGTTCTTCTTTGGTCACAAATTCCTTCCTCCACAAATCTGAGAGATAAACTCTCCTTTGTTCTTCTAATTTGTTTATAATATCATTCTTTATGTCTAGTTAATGAACCCATTTTGACCTTATCTTGGTATATAGTGTTGAATGTGGGTTAATGTCTAGTTTCTACCATACTACTTCCCAATTTTCCCAGTTGTTTTTGTCAAATAGTGAATTCTTATCTCAAAAGATAGGGCCTTTAGGTTTGTGAAATACTAGACTGTTATGGTTATTGGCTATTTTGTTTTGTAAACTAACCTATTCCACTGATCAACTTCTCTATTTCTTAGCCAGTACCAAATGGTTTTGATGATCACTACGGTATAATATAGTTTCAGATCTGGTACAGCTAGGCCATCGTCATTTGCTTTTCTCTTCATTAATTCCTTTGAAATTCTTGACCTTTGTTATTCCAGATTAATTTTGTTATTATTTTTTCTAGGTCAATAAAATAATTTCTTGGGAGTTTCATTGTTATAGCACTAAATAAATTGATTAATTTAGGGAGTATTGCCATCTGTATTATATTTGCTTGACCTATCCAAGAACACTTGATATTTTTCCAATTGCTTAGATCTGAATTTATTTGTGTGAAAAGTGTTTTGTAGTTTGGCTCATATAGTTCCTGACTTTCCCTTGGCAGATAGATTCCCAAATATTCTATACAATTGACAGGAACTTTAAAGGAAATTCCTCTTTATATCTCTTGCTGTTGGATTTTTTTAGTTATATATAAAAATGCTGATGATTTATGAGGATGTATTTTGTATCCTGCAACTTTGCTAAAGTTGTGGATTATTTTTAATAGTTTTTATGTTGATTCTCTAGGGTTATCTAACTACACCATCATATCATCTGCAAAGAGTGATATTTTGGTTCCCTCATTACTTGCTCTAATTTCTTTAATCTCTTTTTTCTTCTTTTATTGTCAAAGTTAGCATTTCTAATACACTACTGAGTCATTATGGTGATAGTGGGCAACCTTGTTTCACCTCTCGATCTTATGGGAAATGATTTCAGTTTATCCCCATTACATATGATGCTTTCTGGTAGTTTTAAATAGATACTGCTGGTTATTTTAAGGAAATTCCAATTATTCCTATAATCTCTAGTGTTTTTAATAGGAATAGGTGTTGGAGTTTTATCAAATGCTTTTTCTGCATCTATTGAAATGATCTTTTTTTTTTTTTTGGTTTGTTAATTTGGTTATTGATATAGTCAATTATGCTAATAGTTTTCCTAATATTGAACCAGCCCTGCATTCCTGCTATAAATCCTACTTGGTCATGGTGTATTATTCTGGGAATGACTTTCTGTAATCTCTTTGCTAATGTTTTATTTAAAAATTTTGCATCAATATTCATTAGGGAGATTGGTCTATAATTTTCTTTCTCTGTTTTCAACCTTCCTGGTTTAGGTATCAGTACCGTGTCTCTGTCATAAAAGGAATTTGGTAGGATTTCTTCATTCCCTATTTTTTCAAATAATTTATATAGTATTGGAGTTAATTTTTCTTAAAATGTTTGATAAAATTCACTTGTAAATCCATCTGGTCCTGGGGATTTTTTGAGGGGAAGTTGATTAATAAATTGTTCTATTTCTTTTTCTAAAATGGGATTATTTAATAATTTATTTCCTCTTCAATTAATCTGGGCAATCTATATTTTGTAGGTATTCCTCCATTTCACTTAGGTTGTCAAATTTATTGGCATAAAGTTGGGCAAAGTAACTCCTAATTTTTGTTCTAATTTCCTCTTCATTGGTGGATAATTCTCCCTTTTCATTTTTGAGACTAACAATTTGATTTTCCTCTGCAATTCTAATCAAATTAACTAAATATTTGCCTATTTTTTTGGTTTTTCATAAAACCAACTCTTAGTTTTATTTATTAATTTAATAGTTTTTTGTTTCAATTTAATGATTTTTTCCTTTTATTTTTAGAATTTCAAAGTTTGGCATTTGGGGTATTTTAATTTGTTCATTTTCTAGCTTTTTAGTTATAAGCCCAATTCATTGATCTTCTCTTTCTCTATTTTATACAAGTAGACCTCTAGAGATATAAAATTTCCCCTTATCACCTCTTTGGCTACATCTGAAAAAATTTGGTATATTTTTTTCATTATTGTCATTCTCTTGGATGAAATTATTGATTGTGTCTATGATTTGCTGTTTCACCCAGTCATTCTTTAGATTCATTCACCATTCATTCTATTTCCCTTGGCCTTTTATTGAATGCAATTTTTATTGCATCATGATCTGAAAAAAATGCATTTACTATTTTTACCCTTCTGCATTTGATTTTGAGGAATTTATGTCGTAATATGTGGTCAATTTTTGTATAGATTCCATGAATTGCCAAAAAAGAAAATGTACTCCTTTCTGTCTCCATTCAATTTTCTCCAAAGATTTATCATATCTAGCTTTTCTAGTATTGTACTTACCGCTTTAACTTCTTATATATTTTGTGATTGGATTTATGTAGTTCTGAGAGAGCAAGGTTGAGATTCCCACTATTATAATTCAGCTATCTATTTCTTCTTGCAACTATCTTAACTTCTCCTTTAGGGGTTGATCTACATCACTTGGTGCACATATGTTTAATATTGATATTTCTTCATTATCTATGGTACCTTAGCAACATAATAGTTTCCTTCTTTATCTCTTTTAATTAGATCAATTTTTGCTTTTGCTTGTTCTGAGATCAAGATAGCTACCCCTGCTTTGTTTACTTTACCTCAAGTATAATAGAGTCTGCTCCAGCTTTTTTATCTTTTTTCTGTATGTATCACTTGGCTTTAAATGTGTTTCTTGTAAACAACATATTGTAGGATTATGGCTTCTAATCCAGTCTGCTATCTGCTTATGTTTTATAGGAGAATTCATCCCATTCACATTTACAGTTAAAACTACTAATTCTGTATTTCCTGCCATCTTATTAACTTCAAATTATACTTTTCTCTCTCTTTTTCCCTTTTCCCTCCACACCAGGATTTTATTTATGAGCACTACTTGCCTCAAGCAATCCTCCTACTATAGAGACCCTCCTCCTTTCTTCTACTTTTCCCCTACTATTTTTGTTTTCCCTTCTACTTAGCTTTCCCCCTCCCTTTTTGACTTTTCCTTCTCACTTTTCTATAAGGTGAGAGAACTTTCTTGGTGAAACCAAACATAATTAATATTCTTTTTTTGAGCCAAATCTGATGATAGAAAGATTCACATAATATTCATCATTTTCCTTTCTTTCCCTCAGTTATAACAAGTTTTATTTGCTTCTTCCTAATATGTAATTTCCCCTCATTTTGCCTCCACTTTCCCCCTTTTTTTCTGTTACAATCCCCTTTCCACCTCTAGTTTCTTTTTCACATTATAACAGTAAAATCAGTGTAACAAGTTTCACTGAATGTCCATCTTCTTCCCTGAAAGAAAATGCTCAGTTTACCAGGGTAATTTATTCTTGTGCAGTCCAAGTTCCCTTGCCTTTAGGAATATCAGATTCCAGGGCCTTCAGTTCTTTAAAGTAGAAGCTGCTAGGTACTTCCTTATTATGGCTCCTCGGTATTTGAATTGTTTCTTTCTGGTGGCTTGTAGTATTTTTAACTTGTTCTGAAAGTTCTGAAATTTAGCTAACATATTCCTTGGAGTTTTAACATTGGGGTCTCTTTCAGAAAGTGTTCAGTGAATTCTTTCAATGGTCATTTTACATTCTGATTCTATGATATCAGTTCGCTTTGATGATTTCCTGAAAAAGTGTCTAGGTTCTTTTTTTTTTTTCCAAAGAGCCTAGATACTTATTTTTTCATAGATTTCAGGGATTTCAATAATCCTTAGATTGTCTCTCCTAGATCTATTTTCCAGGTCAGTTGTTTTCCCAAGTATGTATTTTACACTTTTTTTTTTCATTTTTTTTTCTTTTTGTTTTTCTTGACTGATTCTTGTTGTCTCATTGAGTCATTCATTTCCATCTGTTTAATTCTGAATTTTAGTGACTTATTTTGTTAATTTACTTTTTTTACTTCATTTTGTCTTTGTCCAATTGAATTTTTAAATGAATTGTCCAATTGAATTTTTAAATGAGTTGTTTTGTTCTATGAAAATTTTTTTCCATTTCACAAATTCTGTTTTTTAAGGAATTGCTTTCTTTATCCATTTCACAAATTCTGTTTTTTAAAGAGTTATTTTATTTTTCACAAAACCTGTTTTTCTCAAAATTATTTTCTTTTTCCATTTTATCAAATCTATCTTTTAATGAGTTATGTGACTTTTCCAAACTCTCTTGCAAAGTTTTCATTTCCTTTTACCATTTTTCTTGTAGCTCTCTTTTAAGATCCCTTTAAATTTCTTCTAGGAGAGCCTTGTGTCATGGGGACCAGGTTCTGTCCCTTTTTGGGGATTCATCTGGAGGCAGTATGCCTTTAGTCTCCTCAGGGTTCAAAATCTGTTCTACTCATTCACCATAGAAGTTGTCTATCATCAGAGTTCTCTTTAAATTTTTACTCATTTTTTTTTTAAAGTTAAGATCTGGTTTTATGGCAAGGGAGGTTTAACAAACTTCCTCTACAAGCAGAAGCTTCCTCTATAAGAGGCCACAGCTGTGCTTGGTCAGTGCAGATTCATTCCTGGTGCCAGGTGGGCTTGGCCAGGTCCCTTGAGATTCTGGTATTTGGAGTTTACTATTTACCATTGTATTTGTGTTGGATGTTTTATAACTTCTCTGCTGATCTACTGGCTTGTAGCCAGGGCAGATTAGCCAACACTGCTGTAGATTTCTCTCAATAGATTCTCTGCCACATGGAGTCTGCACCACCACATGAAGACAGAACTGGCCCAGGACTCTGCACTGTCTGCGCTAGTAATTTTATTCCGTTGCTTGTGCTGGCTGCCTCCTCTTTTCATTGAAACAGACCTTTTCTGGTGATCTTTGAAATTATCTTCTGTTGGTAGTTTGTTACACTCCCAATATTTGTGGGTTCTGCTGGTCCAGAGCTAATTCAAAGGCTGACTTTTCTAATTAGTCTGAGGGTTGTAAGAGAAGGTCAGAAAGAAATGTGTGTAGTCTATTTCAATCAGGCATGGAGGGAGGTGGGCCAAGCACAAGCAGGACAAACACAGATGGCAGTGCAGGCAGTACAGACCTGGGGTAATGCAACCTCTGCATGTGGAAGAATCTATAGGGAGGGATCTACAGCAGTGTTGGCTACTCTGCCCTGGCTGCAAGACAGTAGATCAGCAGAGAAGTTATATAACATCCAACAATATACTGCGACATATTTAACATATATAGGACTGCTTGCCAGCTAGGGGAGAGGGTGGAGGGAGAGAGGGGAAAAATCAGAACAGAAGTGAGTGCAAGGGATAATGTTGTAAAAAATTACCCTGGCATGGGTTCTGTCAATAAAAAGTTATATAAAAATAATAAAAATAATAATAATAATAATAATAATTAATTGATTGATTAATTAAATATCCAACAGAAACACAAAGGTAAATGGTGAATCCTGAAACACTAGAATTTCACAAGAACTGGCCATGCCCACCAAGTACCATAAGTCAGTAAACACTGATTCAACACAGTTGATGCAGCTTGTAGAGAAAGCTTAGAAATCTCTCTTGCCCTAAAAGCAGACCTCAACTTTAAAATAAAATGAGTAAAAAAGCAAAAAGAACTCTAGCCATAGATAGTTTGTTTTTGTTTTTTTTTTTTTTTTTTTTTTTTTTTTTTGATGAAGGAAAAGAACAGATTTCATAGTCAGAGGTCACTAAAAGCATATTCTTTCCAGATGAAGCCCCAAAAGGTGATATAAATTGATCCCCTCATAAGGATCTTTTGGAAGAAATTTAATTTCTTAGGATTTTAAGAGAGATCTAGAAGAAAAATGGGGGAAAGGAATGAAAACTTTGCAAGAGTATTTGGAAAAGTAAACAGGGAAATTATCTGAAGAAAACTCTTTAGAAAACAGATTTAGTGAAATGGAAAATCATATAATACCTGACAAAATAGATTTGACTATTGGAAAATGGAAATAGAAAAAAAAAAGCTCCCTAAAAAACAGAATTTATGAAAGTGCAAAAGAAAACCAATCTCTGAAAAAGAGAATATGTGAAATTGAAAAAAAAAATCACAGAACAAAATAACTCATCTAAAAATTAAATTGACCAACTACAGAAAGAATTAAAAAAGGTAAATAAAGAAAATAATTCACTAAAAATTAGAACTAAACAAATGGAAAAGAATGACTCAATGAGACATTGGGAATTAATCAAACCAAACCAAAAAGAAGAAGAAGAAAAAGAAGAAGAAGAAGAAAATGTAAAGTACCTGCTTGTGAAAACAACTGACTTGGAAAACAGAGATACAATATAAGGATTATTGGACTTCCTGAAAACCCTCTTTGCAAAAAGAACCTAAACATTATCTTACAGGAAATCATCAAAGAGGACTGCCCCATAGTTTTTTAAGAAGGTAAAATAGCCATTGAAACAATTCTCCAATCACCTCCTGAAAGAGGCCCCAAAATGTAAACTATAAAAATATTGTGCCTAAATTTCAGAATTATCAGACTAAGGAAAAATATTACAAACAGGCAGAAAGAAATAATTCAAATACTGAAGAGTCAGAGTAAGGATTACAAAGGACCTAACAACTTCTACCTTAAAGGATTGAAGGCCCTAAAATCTGATATTCCCTAAGACAAAGGAACTTGGAATGTAGCAAAGAATATTCTTTCAGGGAAGAAGATGGGAATTCAATGAAATAGGTGAATTTAATTTATTTCTGATGAAAAGACCAGAGGTGAACAAAACATTTAACTTCCAAATACAGAACTTAAGAGAAACATAAAAAGGTAAAAAGAAAAGAACTCTTGAAAACTATATCTCTGTTATGGAGATACATAGAAAATACATGCATAATTTGATTTTACTATTATAATATTAAAAAACTATATGTTAAAAGGGAATTGTTCTGAAAAAAGGGGGAAATAGAGGTTAAATGGAGGGAAATTACGTTTCATAAAGAGGCAAAGAAAACCTATTACAATTGACGTAAAGAAGAGAGAGGGATGAGCACTGTGTGAATCTTACTCTCATCAGATTTGCATCAGAGAGAATATTAGACATATTTGCTTTCACAGAGAAACTTCTCTCACCTTATAGTGAAGTTGTAGGGGTACAAGAAAAAGAAAGCAGGAGGATCATGCAAGGGAAATAGAAAGGGGAGAGGGCTATAAAGGGGAAAGCTCCTTGCGGCAATGGAGCTCATAAGCAAAATACTGGGGAGGAGGGCAAGGGGAAAAGGAAAGAGAAAATCATTGTTTGCGGTAAATAAGATGGCAGGAAATACAGAGTTAGTAGTTTAACTGTAAATGTCAATGGGGTGAACTCTCCCAGTGTTGAAGTGCTTTATCTTCTGAATGTAATATAAGTTTTTTGATAGCAGAGACTATTTCATTTTTGTCTTTTTTTTTACCAGTATCTAAAAAAGTACTTTAAATAGTGTGAGCCCTTAAATTTTGATTTGGAATTTATTGAAATTAATGCATAGCAACTATTTATGAGAATCTCTATTATTGGGCTAATCAAGATAGCATATAAAATGTTATTGATATACCTTATTTGTTAGACTTTTCCTGGCTTATGGTCTTTTAGTCTTAATTTTCTTTGGATTTCACTTGGTAAATTGAATGTCAGTGTGGTTTAGGATATGTCCTAGGACCCATCTACCACAGTATAAGCAAATTGCAATTTTGTACCATTGCTACTCAAAAATTTAAGTGATGCATCAAAGAGTTAGCATTGTTTTGATCTTGAACATCATCTCTAATATCAGTTGCATGAATCACAGTCAGAGAATGGGAATGAAGAGATTTAGGAAGTAGAGCAAAAAGAACTTTTAAGTAATCTAATCAGACCCTTCATTTTGCACATGCAGAAACAGACAGAAAAAGACGAAGTCATTTGACCAAACCCATTAAGTAGCAGATTGAAGAATAAAAGCCAAGTCTTTTGAGTGTACATATAATGTAATCATCCCTGTACCAGAGTAATCTCATATGGTAAAAACAGTTTGTTTGCAAGGTAGTGTGCATTCTAAAATTGTTTCGTGTGTGTGTGTGTGTGTGTGTGTGTGTGTGTTTGTGTGTGTGTGAATAATGGTGAAAGAAAAGCTTCATTATATTATGAAACATAAGGAAATGCTGTTAGCATTCCTGCCAAGAGTTACAGAATTTTTTATTCCTATTAAGATATGCAAGAAAGAAATGGGAGCTGGGTTATTTGTCTTTTGAACAAATAATATTTTTGTTCTGATTAAAATAGAGAATATCAGAATAAGAAATACTATCTTCATGATTCTTTCCCTGCTTTTAGTTGATGTTCTTATTCAAGATAGCTCAGAGAAGAATAAATCTGTGCAAGAGCCCATTATTCCTTATGTGGGTTTGCTCTAACTCAAGACATTATTCCCTGGGAGATTATTTGAAAATTATATATCTGAGAGTGGCCAGTATTTGTTAAACACTAGGCTTTCTTTCTCTTTCTTTCACACACAAAATCTTTCCTCCCTTACTACCGTGAAGAAATATAATAAAAATACAAGTATATAATATTTAGATCTGACTTTGGAAAATTGAGTATAATGTGATTGTCATAAAGGAACAGATCAAGGGATCTGGAAAAAATCATAAGGAAAAGATACTACAATCCGATTATTTCATAGAAGAGGTGAAGTATATTGGGTAAGGACACAAAAGTTGTCAGTGTCAGAAATGGAAAGTTGTTGAATTATTTCACCAGCTGGAAAGATTCTGAGAGTGTGAATAACAATATGGCTACTCAAAAGCACTGTGGAAATGTCTTTGGCTTTGATATGTCAGCATACTTTGCCATAATCACAGGTGTCATTCCCAGTGTCCTAAATCTTTGTAGTTCAGTAATATTGTATCCTGTGCCCACGATGATCTGGAAATATACTTCTTATGTGAGATAGTGTGGACAAATTATCTCTTCACTCAATTTGCCTACTTATCACAACTTTTCTTATAATTTAGTTGATTCTCAACCTATGATAGGTAGTAGACCACAGAACCTCAAAATGAGAAAGGACATAAGAAATCATCTCCTCTAACATAATACTGAGCTGGTATTCCTTCTGCAATATCAACGAGAAGTCGATTTCTGCTTAAAATAAATGACTTTCCCAGAATCACATCACTAGTAAGTGTCTAATACAGTACTTGAACTCAGGTCTTATTGACTCCAAGTACAGTATTCTAATTACCACTCTACCTAGACACTAATATTCATTATTATTAACCTACATGAACATCCTTGAAGTCATCATGTCCCTTCTTTTAGTCTTTTCAAGATTAAGCACTCCCCAAATCTTGTAAAGCATAATTTTATTTTTCCTGGTTTTTTTTATATGTACATATACTTTTTTTCTGTATCTTAGCATGTAGTCTATTTTGTTAAAGGTACCATCTGGTGCTGAGAAATATACATGCTTTTTAATGTTCCCATTCAAATCTTTTAGCTGTAAAATCCCCATTTCCATCAAGTTATATCTGTGTATTCCATTTTTTCCTATCTACAATTGATCAAAATATGGCTTTCTCTTCCAGCTGTTCATATTTAATTAGGTGAGGCAACTATTACTTGATATTCAGTGTAGCTTTGTTGTTGGCCAGTTTATTTCCTACCACTTTCTGAAAAATTGATTAGCTTGAACAGTTTTGGCTTATAACACTTGTTTTTAACTAAAAGCACAATAGAATGTTCAAACAAACAAATCCATAAAAATAATTTCCATTCCAAGCCCTTTCTCCAGCTAGAAAAACAAACTTCTTCCTTAAGACCAGAAGAAAGGACTATTGTAATTTTTCAAAGTAAATTGATAAAAATATTCTCTGAATGACTGAAGAGTACTGTGGGGTTTAAATCATCAAGCCAAGTCTCCTCTCAAATTGCTTCACTTGAGTGACTCCATGGTTCAGAACTCTTCTTTCTGTGATAAACCAAAGGCTTGACATAGTTGCTTTGTAAGTTCTTGATCACTGAAAGGGTTTTAATGCAGGAGAAACCTCATCATCCTGGAAATAAATGAGGGGGAGATTTCTGGAAGAATGTGAATTATTTATTTGCTTTTACTTGTTTTAGGAGTAATTGCTAAAGCTTATAGAAAATCAATCTTCATTAAGGGGTAGAACATAAATGTGGTGAGTTATAGAACAGAAACAAGGCCTTAACAAAAAAGATGGCATGTACATTAAAATGACAGCCTCTGAATAGGTTTCAAAGATGGTGGGGTTTGCTTCTAATTTAATTATGAAAAAATTCTTTTCAAATTGGGACTCCAGCCATCTGGAAATTTAAACTGAGGCACTGCTAACTACTTCATGCCTCCTCATTTCCCATTCCTGAGTCATACCCTTAAGTAGTGAAATTTGAAGGATTAAGACCGTCTGAAAGATTGCATTAATCTCTGGTCCTCAGGAAAAAAAAATTATAAAGGGTTTTAAACATGTTGAGAAAAGTCTGAGATGCAGAACAAGTTTGTGTAATCTGTGTAGTGCCTTGGTTTCCCTGCCCAGTGCTCAGTATTTCTCTTGTACTCTCCCTTTGGCAATCATAACTTCTTGTTGTTGCTTGTCCAACATTCTCAAAGAGGACTATGCCATCAGGGAGGTGATACTGTGACATGCAAGTGAATTGGATTTAAGTGAGGGAAGATTGTGCAAGGTCCACCGCCTCACTTTCTTGTCCAGAACCATCAGGTCCAGTGAGCAAGATATAGAACAAGACTATTGAAGATGAAATAAACTTACCAGAGTTTTCCCTGAAGCTATAAAATTTAGGAGATGCTGAGAGCATTTCCATTCCTTCAGCAAAAAAAGAAAAAATAAAGTTAGTACCTGGATAGTAGGAATAATTACTTAAAATAGGAAGCTACCAGATGGCATAGTGTTGCTCTTCCAAGCATCCAACCTCTGGGCATGAATGAAGTGAACTGAGAAAGCTGTCTCACAAGAGGGAGACTGAGAGAATGCCGACTGTGCCTCAGGGCCAGGTTTCTTTCTCCAGTAATCACATGGTTTACAAGGAGTGGGACCTTTTCTTTGTGAGACTAAGTTGGGGCCACCTTTGCATTGAAACCACATAAGGTAATTTAGTAATCCTAATGATTGAAAGTTTTTCCTCATTTATGACTTAGAATGTGAGGTCATTTGTCCTGTCTAATCAGGGCAAAGATCCAGCTTATAGGGAGTGTTAGCCTGAGTTCCTATATAATTCTTGTCTGTTACCTAATTGTTATAGAGCCATAAAATTAATAATAATAATAATAATAATAATAATAATAATAATAATAATAAAGTAAAATTTTTAAAAAATTCAGCAGATTCTGGGATTTTTGAGAATAAGTTTTAAGTTACTTGGCCCTACAAGCTAAATTGAGTGGCCTATTGTATTTTTAAGTAAGCCTAATTTACATGCTTAAAAGTCTTCTGAAGGAACCTATCCAAGGAAAAAATAAACAGTTCCCTCTCTGGGTTTTCCAAGCTTTTCAGGTTTATGAAATCTATCTTGACTAGGAAGGTGTCCCTGGCTGACCTGAATTCTTCTGGAGTTTGCACTGGTGTGCCCAACATCTTTGACATGGGTCCCCTCTCCAGCATTTTTGGCATAGAGAGTGAGACAGCCACTGGGCCACAGACCAGTAGCCAAACACATAGGTCCAAATGTGTCCGACCCTCTTTCCCCTGGTCTTAGAATCTGTCAATTTCTTAAAGTTCTGTGGTCAAATTTGAAAGGGCAGTTTTCTGCTACCTTAAGTTTTGGGATTGTGTGTTTACACTGGAATTCTGAGTCTGAAATTGCAGGGGATGATTACTATTAACTCTAAAAGTGCAAACTTGTTTATTATAAGAATTTAGAAATGTGTGCATTGATATTGAAGCATTGTTACTAGAAATTTATATCTGTATTTGATTTTATTTTAAGTTAAAAATTTTGGTTCTCTAGGAATTTACCTAAACAAATCACATTTGTATCTCCTAATTAGATGAAATATATCTAAGCTACTATGTTACATGATAAATTATATATTGGTAATTTGCAAAACTTGTATGAGCTGCGCTTTAACATTTTGTCCTCCCAGCTAGATATATGACATAAATTTTGTGAAATTTGATTCATTTGTAAATTTGTAAAAGCAAGGAAATTTGGTGTATAGGGATGTATGTAATTGCAGAACAAATTGTATTTGAAAGGTGTGTCATATGTCTAAAAATAAAAAAGAAGTATTGAGGAAGTATCCCTGGAGAGAGATGGAGCCAGGCTCCAGGATATTTAGATTAGGCTTTAATGAAATGACACCAATGGGGAAACAGATATAAGGGATGGGTGGAAGCTTTTCCCTGAGCTCTGCTGCTAAGAGGGGATAGTGAAATAACACTGGAACAAATTGTACTTAAGTATGAATCGGTAAAGATAATTGATTCTGATAAAGAAACATATTTTACTTTTAAGGTTTAAAAGAAATAATGGGGAAGGACTGCAAATTGAGTGGCAATTGTACATCTCTGGGCATCTGCCCTCATCAGGGAAAGTGGAAAGAATGAATCAGATTCTTTTTTTAAACTATTTTTTATAATAACTTTTTATTGACAGAACCCATGCCAAGCTAATTTTTTACAACATTATCCCTTGCATTCTCTTCTGTTCCAATTTTTCCCCTCCTCCCTCCACCCCCTCCCCTAGATGGCAAGCAGTCCTATATATGTTAAATATGTTGCAGTATATCCTAGATACAATATATGTATGCAGAATCGAACAGTTCTCTTGCTGCACAGGGAGAATTGGATTCAGAAGGTAAAAATAACCCGGGAAGAAAAACAAAAATGCAAATAGTTTACATTCATTTCCTAGTGTTCTTTCTTTGGGTGTAGCTGCTTCTGTCCATCATTGATCAATTGAAACTGAGTTAGGTCTCTTTGTCAAAGAAATCCACTTCCATCAGAATACATCTTCATACAGTATCATTGTTGAAGTATATAATGATCTCCTAGTTCTACCCATTTCACTTAGCATCAGTTCATGTAAGTATCTCCAAGCCTCTCTATATTCATCCTGCTGGTCATTTCTTACAGAACAATAATATTCCATAACATTCATATACCACAATTTACCCAACCATTCTCCAATTGATGGGCATCCATTCATTTTCCAGTTTCTAGTCACACAAACAGGACTGCCACAAACATTTTGGCACATACAGATCCCTTTCCCTTCTTTAGTATTTCTTTGGGATATAAGCCCAGAAGTAACACTGCTGGATCAAAGGGTATGTACAGTTCGATAACTTTTTGGGCATAATTCCAGATTGCTCTCCAGAAATCAGATTCTTAAGAAATTGATTACTAAATTCATGTTAGAAATTAGATTGCCTTGGATAAAATCTTTGCTTATTGCTTTATTAAAAAATTAGAACTGTCCCCAGAAGTGACCTGGGACTCTCAGATGAGATTGGTTTATTCTATTTGGGAGAAGAAAGAAAAAGACCGAAGGATAACATTTTAAGGGATTATATATTGTTTTCTGATTCCTTTTTAGCCTTTAGGGAAACGAGGATTGCTGACCCAGGCAGCACCTTTGGAGTTTGCAGTTTTCAGGAGAGTGAGTGCTTACTAAGTCCTGGAAGAAACAGAATGGGAAGGCCCTTACCAGACTTGACAGATGACTAAGAATGCAGTCTGAAAGCTGAAGAACACTAAGCTTACAGGATCCATAGAGGAACTTCAAGAATGAATGTTCTATTAAGGACAATTCATATATAATTTCTAAAATTAATTTTGCAATTAGGAATGTTTTAGTGGGAGATGGGAATGTTTATGCCTAGAGAGACTTTAACAATATTTGTGTTGTACCTGTTACTTATATTTCAAAAAAAAAATAATAATGTTTAAAGGTATTCCTCAACTCTAATGTTTTATGTGAAATCAGGACATTCTATATTCTGTATGAGTTTTAATTGGTTGTCTTGAGTCATCATAACGTTGTACCCATTATTTAAAGGGACTCTGAGAATAATAGTTTTTGCTTTTGTCCCTTTGAACATGTTTCTTTTATGGACAATATGTAATTTAGAATTTTCCTATGTATTGGACATTTTAAAAGCAAAATGATTTTCATAATGTTGAATTTAAAATCATCTACTTATATATGAAAGATAAGCTGTGAACTTTTAAAGATGAATCTCTTATTGTTATTGATATAAGGTCATACCTTTTTAGAATATATGATCCTTGAGAATTAGATTCACCTGAAGCCTTGATTAATGAGATTTGCTGTTGGAGATTAAATCCCTTGGGATAGTAGCTGATAATATTTGGAGTTTTAAATTCAAGTAGGCCTGTCCGATAAATCATCAAGCCAGTGATTTACCATCTGAAAAGCCTATGCCACAAGCTACTCAGAAGAAATTGTTACAGGTGGAAGTTAGTATCTGGGAATGAATTAGGAGGATGATCTTGGCCTCTGCTTAAGGTAGGATCCTTCTGATTCAATTTCCTAATGGTGTTCTTTTGGATAAGAACCCACCTGATAATTCCTGAGTCTGGCTTAAGGTAGAATTGTTAAAATTAAGACAGTTCCCTGAAGTAAAACTGATTTAAGGATGTTATTAAGGATATTTAAGGATGTATTATCCTATATCCTGTATAGGCTCTCAGGTCAAGGCCTGAAGGACCTGTTTTGATGCTATCATGTTCCTGTTTTTTTTGTTTTTTTTTTTTTTCCCTCTGATTGCAAGTTTTTATAATCAAGACAAATGGTCAATAGAAGCCGTGAGCACTATTCAATAAGAATGTGGTCATTATATCCTAAAGTTAGTAAGTGAGTATTGACACCATCATCCATCTATTGATAGGTGCAATTGTCTGTCTATTTTAACATCTCTGTTGTTGCTGACTTTTGTCATAGGCATCCGTATTTGTGAAAGGTTACCTACTCCAATTATGAGGGACACAACTATTTGGGATGATTGGTCCTGCTACCTGAGCCCAAGAAGAAAACTACATCAGGAAGGACATGACTGTGGAAGGCTATCCTCATAGCACTTGGTGGGTCTTCTTATTCCCAATCTGTGTATTATTGCTTTATTAAAAAGTTAGAACTGTCCCCAGAAGTGACCTGGGACTCTCAGATGAGATTGATTTATTCTATTTGGGAGAAGAAAGAAAAAGACCCTCTTTTGAAACGAAGGACAACTTTTTAAGGAATTATATATTGGCCATTTTCTCATTCCTTTTTAGCCTTTAGGGAAACGAGGATTGCTGATTCAGGCAACACCTTTGGATTAGAATGAAGGGCAAGGAAGGGAGGAAATTGTATGAGTGACTTCATAGTTAATATATTCATAAGAAAGACTATGTTTCCAGGAGGCTATTGCCTTGGTAAAATGTATACACACACATACACACACACACACACACACACACACACACACACACACACACGTGTGTATTTTAGAAATGTGTTTTAGAAAACTCTGTGCAAAATCATTAAGATAGAAGGTACAGTCATGGGATTAGCATGATTGATGGTACTCAAGAGACAAAGGTGGGAACTGGAGCCAGGGAGGATAGATAGGTCAGACTCCAAAGATGAAGTCAATCAGGGAGTTGAAGAAATATATAAACTTTGGTGTGAGAAGTTTTCAACTGATGAAAGAGAGTGGGGAATTGAAGGAAGTGAACTGTGAAAGCCATCTCACAAGATGGAGAGAGTTTTCTAAAGACTGAGTGAATGTCAGCTGTGCCCCAGGGCCAGATTTCTTTCTTCAGAAATCATGTGGTTTACAAGGAGTGGGACCTTTTTGTGAAAGTAAGTTGGGGCCACTTTGGCAGTACAGTTCCTTTTGAAAGAATATGTGTATCCATTTTCTCAATTAATAATGATAACAATCTTCTAAAATAAATAGATTGATTCTGATAATTTCCGATTGTTACATAAGGAAAATGAGATTTGGAGAAGTGAATTAAATTACTAAATTATTTAACTTATAGCATATATATATATATATATATATATATATATATATATATATATATATATATAATTATTAACTTATAGCAGGTCTGGGAACAAAGGAATAATATAGATCAGTATATTATTTTTTTTTCCTCTCCTAAGGTAAACCTGGGAGAGTAATAAGCGACAGTAAATTTTCAGTCTTCCTTTGAGCTACAGTTCAATCCCTTGACCATTTGATTTTTAAGTTAGATCCTGGAAAGAGACAAAATATCCTAATAAGGATTCCTGTATACTTCAGTGAAAACATTACTAGATTGGAAGTTTGGGGGGTTTCTGTTACTGTGTGGCTTTGGTCAACTCATTTCCCTGTACTTGTACTCTGTTATTCTATGGTAAAATCAGGTTGAATCAGATCACCTCATAGGTCCATTGCAGTTCTGAAACCTTGTGATTCTGTGGGTTTCCCTCTTAATTATCAGATGAATATGCTAGTGAATATCCAAGAATTGGGCTTTCAAAGAGTAAAGGGAAAGAAAGGGTAACTTCCAAAGTCATTTCTTTTGATGTTAATTCCTTTGATGCTAAAGACCAAAACAAGAAGGATGAGACCCGCCTCAATTATATCATCAACAAGCTGACTAATCAATCTGAGAGTAAACCAGGCTTGTTCCATTTAAATATTTCTTTAATAAGGCCTCATTTCCAAAATATATAGAGAACTGACTCAAATTTATAAAAAATCAAGCCATTCTCCAATTGATAAATGGTCAAAGGATATGAACAGACAATTTTCAGATGAAGAAATTGTAACTATTACCACTCACATGAAAGAGTGTTCCAAATCACTATTGATCAGAGAAATGCAAATTAAGACAACTCTGAGATATCACTACACACCTGTCAGATTGGCTAAGATGACAGGAAATAATAATGATGAATGTTGGAGGGGATGTGGGAAAACGGGAACACTGATGCATTGTTGGTGGAGTTGTGAACGAATCCAGCCATTCTGGGGAGCAATCTGGAATTATGCCCAAAAAGTTATCAAACTGTGCATACCCTTTGATCCAGCAGTGTTTCTATTGGGCTTATACCCCAAAGAGATACTAAAAAAGGGAAAGGGACCTGTATGTGCCAAAATGTTTGTAGCAGCCCTGTTTGTAGTGGCTAGAAACTGGAAAATGAATGGATGCCCATCAATTGGAGAATGGCTGGGTAAATTGTGGTATATGAATGTTATGGAATATTATTGCTCTATAAGGAATGACCAGCAGGATGAATACAGAGAGGCTTGGAGAGACCTACATGGACTGATGCTAAGTGAGATGAGCAGAACCAGGAGATCATTATACACTTCGACAACGATATTGTATGAGGATGTATTCTGATGGAAGTGGATTTCTCTGACAAAGAGACTTAACTGAGTTTCATTGGGTAAATGATGGACAGAAACAGCTACACCCAAAGAAGGAATACTGGGAAATGAATGTGAACTATTTGATTTTTGATTTTCTTCCCGAGTTATTTTTACCTTCTGAATCCAATTCTCCCTGTGCAGCAGGAGAACTGTTCGGTTCTGCAAATATGTATTGTATCTAGGATATACTGCAACATATTTAACATATATAGGACTGCTTGCCATCTTGGGGGGGGAGAGGGAGGGAGGGGAAAAAAATGAAACATAAGTGATTGCAAGGGATAATGCTGTGTAAAAATTATCCTGGCATGGATTCTGTCAATACAAAGTTATTATTAAATAAAATTAAATAAATAAATAAATAAATAAGCAAATAAATAAATAAATATTTCTTTGATAGAAACAATCCCAAAGTCCAGTTTAAAACAATGGGGAGAATGTTGTGGCCACCACTTATTCAATGAATAAGCATATTTAACATAATGAAGTCATATAAAATCAGTGAATCTAAAGTCAAAATTTCAAATATGAAGAAATAAAGGCACATAAAGGAGATGGACTTTCCTACTATGACATTAATTATAAGTAGCATCATTTCTATTTCAACAGCTGTCCTTTAATTCCAAAGCTAACATCCTTTCAAAGGTAGCCAGGCTGGATGTAGCAAGACCTTCTCAAAGTAGAACCCATAATCAGAGCTACTTAGAAAGTTTTATTTGCCACTACAGTTCTAAGGGTGAAAGTTGTTATTAATGACCTACATTAATTAAGAATCTATTATACATCAAACATGACCTAGATAATGAACTTGAAAATGAGCCACTATCAGCATAGTGGGTGGGGGAGTTAGAACTGGTGTACCAAAAAGGCTTCCTAACTGCTCTTGGGTTATTTGTCTAGCTGGATTGTAGTACGGATAATCTGTGAGGCAATTCTTGCAAGGAGATCCCATAACCATTTCTGAGATATGGCACATATGCCCAACTAATAGCCTGTATTTTAACCCTCTTTTAAAAATTCCAGGCAGAGAGTGCTTCAAGTGAAAGAGCACATGACCCATTCCTATAGAAAATATGTAGCTATTACTGAAAAGTTATAATTATTCTTTAAAAAAGCATAGAGATTTATATTTTCCCAATCAATTCAAATCCATTAAGTCCTAGAAAGTAATTTGCAAATGACCATACAATACATTAGTGGTTCACATGACACCTCTTCAGTATAATGGAGGTTTTTCTGGATTGTAAAATGTGACAAGCATCCACCCTTTTATATTTAATTATTGCAACTGGGTAAAGTGATGCTGACTGCAGCAGCATTGAATGATTTTATGAGACAGTAAGAAAAATTCAGGAAGATGAGAAAAGGAATTAAATATATTTCTCCTGGGAGACAAACATGGCTTTTTGACACTGTCAGCATGGTTATTAGAAGAAATTCCTTCAAAACTGGCCTTCATTTTCTCCACCATGATTTTCTCAATGCCCACCAGAGCATGGGGATCTATCCTTTTCCCGGTCTTCCATAACCTTGTTCCTCTCACTCTTCCCTTATTATATTCTCTCTTCTTTTCCCAAATATTTTTCTTTTTTTTTTTTTCTGCACCCAACTTAACAATATTTTGTCTATTTTCCAATTACATGTACAAATGGTTTTCAACATTCATTTTTGTAAAATTTTGAGCTCCAATTTTTTTTTTCTCTTTTTTTTCCCTTCCCTTTGCCCTTCACCAAGATAGCAAGCAATCTGATATAGATTGTATGTGTATAATCATATTAAGCATATCTCCACATTAGTCAAGTTGGGGAAAAAAGACTCAGAACAAAAGGGGAAAACTATGAGAAAGGAAAAAATAACAGATAAAAGTTTTTTTTAAAGCTTTTATTTTCAAAACATGCATGGATAATTTTTCAACATGGATCCTTGCATAGCTTTGTGCTTCAGATTTTCTTCTCGTCCCCCTCTCCTCCACCTCCCCTAGATGGCAAGCAATCTAATATATGTTATACATGTTAAACTATGTGTAAATATATTTATACAATTCTCTTGCTGCATAAGAAAAATCAAATAAAAAAGGAAAGTAAATGAGTAAGAAAACAAAATGCAAGCAAACAACAATAAAAAGAGTGATATATGTTTTCTCTTCTATTAGCCTTCCCTTTTCTTTTTCCCTTTCCCCTCCCGCTTTCCTATAAGGTAAGACAAGTTTCTGTATGAAACCAAATATGTCTTATATTCTCTCTTTGAGCCAAATCTGATGAGAATATTATTCACACAATGTTCATCCCTCTTTCCTTCTTTCTCTCAATTATAATAGGTTGTCTAGCCTCTTCGTGAGATGTAATTTCCCTTATTTTACATCCTTTTTCCTCTTTTTCCAGTATGATCCCCTTTCCACCTTTAGTTTCTTTTTAATATTATCATAATAAAATCAAATTTTACTTGCACTCTCTAAGTATACTCATAACATAAATACAATTCTCAAAAGTTCTTTCCTTTTTACCTTTTTATGCTTCTCTTGAGTTCTGTTTAGAGATCTTTTTTTTTTTTTTGTTCAGTTCTGGTCTTTCCATCAGAAATAGGTCAAAACCATTTATATCATTGAATGTCTATCTTCTTCCCTAAAAGATAATGCTCATTTTAGCAGGATAGCTTATTACTGGATGTAATCCAAGTTTCTTTGCCTTTTGGAATATTAGATTCCAGGCCCTTTGATCTTTTAAGGTGGACACTGCTAGGTCCTGAGTAATTCTAATTGTGGCTCATTGGTATTTAAATTATTTTTTTTTCTGATTGCTTGCAATATCTTTTCCTTGGTGCAATATTTTGAAATTTAGCCACAATATTCCCTGGGGTTTTAATTTTAGGGTCTCTTTCAGGAGGTAATCAGTTAATTCTTTCAATGGTTATTTTACCTTCTGATTCTAAGACTTTAGGGCAGTTTCCCTTTATGATTTCTTGTAAGATAATGACTATATTGTCTTTTTTTTTTCATCCACTTTCAGCAAGTCAAATAATCTTTAGATAGTCTCTCCTCGATCTATTTTCTAGGTCAGTTGTTTTTCCTAGTAGGTATTTCATATTTCTTTTCTTTTTCATTTTTTTGTTTTTGTTTGATTGATTCTTGAAGTCTTTTTGAGTCATTCACTTCCTTTGTTCTGTTGCAATTTTTGGTGTATTATTTTCTTCAGTTATCTTTTTTTAGCTTCTTTTGTATTTGGTCAATTGAATTGTTTTGTTCATTGCATTTTTTTATTTAACAAATATTATTTTTCAAAAAATTGGTGTGTTTTTCATATCTCTTTTGTAAGGTATTATATGCTTTTTCCATTTCATCAAATCTCTTTTGTAAAGAGGTATATGCTTTTCCCATCCCTTCTTGTAAAGATCTCCTTTCCTTTCCCCATTTTTCTTCTAACTCTTTTTTAAGATCCTTTATGTAATCTTCCAAGAAAGCCTTGTGAAATGGGGGCCAGCTCATATCTCCCTTTGGGGCTTCATCTGGAGTTGATTTGACTTTAGAAATTTCAGGATTTGAAGTCTGTTTTTCTCTCTCTCCATAAAAGTTTTCTATGGTGAGAGTTTTTTTGTTTGTTTGTTTGTTTGTTTGTTTATTTTTTGTTTTTGTTCTTTGGCTTTTTGCTCATTTTAAAGGCTTTTTGTTTGCTCTTAACTAAAAGAAGGGACAGCTGCTTTTGTTTGCCCTGGGGCAGTTCTGCTGATTGACTTTCAGAGCTGGGAAATTGTGGCTAGGTCCCATGTTCTTCTGGGACTCAGTGCTTTACAATTCGCCTTTTGTGTCATATCTGCCAAAATACCTGCTTACAGCCAGGATAGAGTAGCCTAAGAGGTTCACAGAAGGCCCAAGTGCGTGGATGTTGCAATGCTTTGACTCCCCACCCCAGCTTCTTACCCCAGGTTCTCTGTGCTGCTGTCTGGGCTCAGCAGACTGTCTCCCTGCCCATTTTAAACAGACCTGTTCTGAAGTTCTTCCCAAGTGCCTTCTTTTGGGAATGTGTTGTATTAAAAATATCTGTGGGTTCTTTGACTCCAAAACCAAGTTAGAGGCTTAATCTGCTGTTGGTTTGAGAGAAGATCAGAGGAGGTCACAGAAAGTCATGTCTACTCTCCACCATCTTGACTCTGCCCCCAGATAAAAGTAAAATAATATATTTTGATATGGATTCAAACTCCATAACTCTTTCTCTGGATGTGGATGGCATTTTTCTTCATGAGTCCTTTGGTAACATCTTAGATTTTTGCATTGCTGAAAAGAGCTCAGTCTATTTTAGTTGAAAATCACACAATGTTGTTATTAATAAAATGAAATGATGTGTACTATGTTCTGGTTCTGCTTACTTTACTTAGCAACAGCCTATGTAAGTCTTTTTTGGGTACTTCTGAAATTCATCTGTTCATCGTTTCTAACAGAATAATACAATTATATTACATTCATATTCCACAACTTATTCAGCCATTCCCCAATTGTTTCCAATTCTCTTGCCACCAAAAAAGAGAGCTACTATAAATATTTTTTTTGTAATGGAGATCCTTTTCCTTTTTTTTATTCTTTCTCAGACACAGATCTAGTAGCAGTATTGCTAGATCAAAAGGTATACACAGTTTTATAGCCCTTTGGATCTAATTCCGAATTGCTCTCCAGAATGATTCACCACTTCACCAACAATGTATTAATGTTCCATTTTCCCCACAAGTTTTTCAAAAATTATCATTTTCCTTTTCTGTAATATTAGGTGATCTGATAGGTATGAAGTGGCACTTCAGAGTTGTTTTAATATAAGTTAGAGAATTTAGAGACATTGCATTTCTGCATTCAGTAGTGATTTAAAGCAATTTTTAAAATGAGAATTTAAATCATTTAAAATAAATCACTAATACATTAAATTTTGTTATCTGAACCTTACCTCCATAAACCCTTTGACCATTTATCAATTGGGGAATTACTTGTATTCTTATACAATTTAATTCTTGTATATATTTCTTTGAGAAATGAGGTCTTTTTTTAAGAAAACCATCTGGAAAGAAATATTTCCAAGATTTTTACTTTCTTTTTAATTTTAGTTGCATTGGTTTTGTTTGTTCAAAAGTTATTTTTAATTCAATGTAATTAAAATTCTCCATTTTATGGGTCATTACATTCTCTATATCTTATTTGGTTTTAAATTCTTCCTATCTTCATAGTTCTGGAAGGTAAACTATTCCTTATTCTTCTAATTTGCATAGGGCAGTCCACATTATATCTAAATCATATACCTAATTTAAGTTACTTTGATATAGGGAAAAACTTCTTAAATTGTGGGTATAACTGAATATGGGATTATCAAATTATGATACATTATTATTAAATGTTTGATTAAAATACTTTTTTTTATATAATCTGGTTTGCATAGAAATTTCTTGGGGAAAAGGGGATTTTGAGTGGGAAAAAAAGTTAAAAGTCCTGGTATAGGATGTGAAGTGTTGATTTGTGTCTAATATTTGTTATATTATTTTCTGGTATTCTTGGCAATTTTTATCAAACAGTGAGTTCTTATCCCAGAAGCTGGAACCTTTGGCTTCATCAAACAGCAGTTAACTATAGTCATTTACTACTGTGTCTTATGTATCCACACTATTTTACCAATTATTATTTTTTTTAATCCAGTACCAAACAGCACTTATGTTTCCACTTTCTAATATAGTTTTCAGTCTTGTGCACCTAGTACACTTTCCCTTGTATTAGTAACATTTCGTTTTCTGGCACAATCATCCATTGTAACCTCATTCCCAAACAAAATAAAACTCAGTAAATCTTAATTGCTCCGAATTCCCCCATGATAGACCATACACCTTTGGCTTTAAAAAATTCTGATCATTCAATTAAAGTCCTGACAAAAATGTCCTCAACATTAGTATCTATCACTTTGTCAATTAGCATTTATTAAGTATTTACTATGTCCCAGACATTGTGCTTTTTATAGAGGACACAGAGAGAAGCAAAAACAGCCTTTGTCCTTAATGACCTCAGGTTCTACAATTCCCATTTCCTTTTTAAATCTCTTTGATCTGTTTTCTCTATTGTTCTGCCCTTTCCTATTCTGTATCTTTCACTGTAACTTTTCTTTCCAAAGTCATTAATTATCTTCTTCTAGATAAAACATGATCTTTTTCTAAAATTCCATCCTACAAAGATGCAGCTGGTTGTCGCAGTGCTGGGCCTACAGACAGAAAGTATTTATTCAAATGAGGTCTTGGTCACTTTTTAGTTGTGTTATCCTAATCAAGTCCCTTAAAGTCTTTCTGCCTTAGTTTGTTCAATTTTAAAATGAAAATAGACTCCCAGAAACATTGGAAAGATCAAATAAGATTTTTTTTAAAGGATTCAGCACACTGACAGGTGCCTAATAAATTTTTGTTTCCCTTCTTACTTGCCTTCTTTGTGCTATCTAACGTGACAATTCTTCAAAGCTTTTTTTTTTCCTTATCTTTCAACATTGTATTATGCTGTTCTTCCCCTTCTCTATATGCTTCTTTATCTTTGTTTCATTTCTTCCTCCCGGTAACTTCATTTTCTTCATTTTTTTAGATTGTTTCTCTCCCCTGTCCCCTCTACCTTTCCTCTATAACTTTATTACATTCACTCTCATAAAGATCTCATCTGCATATATGGTTTCTTTTATTTTCTTTTACCTTTTTAGTTTCTGCTACTCTTTTATTTATCACGACTCTTTTTTTCTCTTACCAGCTCACTCTAGGCTTAGAACTCTAACTTTGAAATCTTGTGAAAATTCTGTACTCATTTCAAACTCAATATATTCAAAGCAGAATCCCTTTTTTGTTCAGGACCATGCCTAGGTGAAGAGGCAGGTCAATTCTCTAAGAGCCTCCATAGCTGTGAATCATAACATCCGAAGGAGTTGCAAAGCAGCCATTGTTGACACAGGTGTTGCTTGTGGATGGGAAATGAAATGAATTGGAGGCAGAGGGAAGAAGAGAGAGGTCAGACAATGCAACTCTCTCAGTGGAGAGGTCAGAGAATAGCAACTGCCCCTCAGTCTCCTTGTATCACCATCTGTAATATTCTCTTCTCTAAATTATAATGTTCTCTAGGAGCAGATTTCTTGGGGAGCTTCTGGGAGCAGCCTTAGTTTCAGCTCAAAATAATAATCACCTCAAATGCAGCCAGGAGTTAAAGTCCAGATTCTTTATTGTTTCCTTCAAAATAGCCCAGTTAGCTTTCTTAGAGGCCTATCTCTTCCCTTGGTTCTAAAAGTTTCTACTGCTAATCCTTTGCCTCTGCCAGCTTCAGCCTCCCAGCCAGTATAAAGGTGGAAGATGAAATGAAGCCGTCTCCACCTCTGAGAGAGTGGGCTTGTGCTTTAGTGGTCTCCTCCTTATATATGGTCTCTTAAAGGTATGAATCTTGTGGAACTCTAATAAGTACTAAGTACATTAGTGAACTAGAGAACTGTTAAGTACCATGCTAAATTAGATAATTATTGTCTCTACCAATTCCACTGACTTAGTACCTTGTAAGAAAAACAACCATCATCCTCTCACATGAAGAGATCCATTCTATAGGTCTGAGTTAGACCTCTAGCAGCCACTGGCAGGTAGTTTCCGTATCACAACACTTTCCCCCCAAAACTGAATTCCAATGACCTTCAATTTCCACTCCCCAGGCTACTAACTCCCAAATTATATTTTAAACATCCTTCAGTGCTCATATTGAAACATATATCAAATTATGTTGATTCTTACTTTAAAATGCTTTTTTGGCTTCACACCAGCCTCAACATTTCAATGTTCCTTACTCTACTATAGGATCTCATCTTATATAACTAGTTGCTAACTTCCTAATTCCAAGCCATTATGCACATAGTTGTCGGTCTAATTCTCCAATTTTTTAAAGGAAATTTTCTTAATGTTTTGTCACGTCTGATTCTTCATGTCCTCATGGACCATAGTATACATAGGGTTTTCTTGGAAAGAATTCAGTACTAGTTTGCCATTTCCTTCTTCAGTGGATTAAGGCAAACAATGGTTCAGTGACATGCTAGGGATTATACAGCTGGTGAGTATCTTGGCTGGTTTTGAACTCAGAACTTTTGGACTGCAGTTCCAATGTTTCATCCAGAGAGCTACCTAGTTGCCTCTTGCTGGTGTCCCTACTCCACTCAGAAATCTATAATGGCTCCCTCTTCCCTGATATATCAAATGCATGGATATATAACAATACATATTAATATATATCAAAGGCAACTGTCTTTTAAGGTCTTTATATGTAGATTTTACTAATTTTCTATGAAATGTGTCATCTCTTTTTCTAAATAGGCTAATTTTTTAAACTCCTTTTTTCCTTATAGGCCAATATTCTGACTGTAGAAAAAGGCAATATTATATAATTGAAAGATTTCTGTATCTAGTGTCAAATAAAGTAGTTCGAATTATGACTCTAACATATATTAACTGTATTACCTGGAGCAACATTTAATTATTCCACACCTTAGTTTTTTCAACCATAAAATGAAGAGATTGAACTAAATTCCCTAGAGTTATTTTTCCATGTTTAAGTTGATAATCTATGATCAAGACATTATCATAGACTGGACAACTTTACTTTTTAACTATTTATATACTAATCTTTCATAAGATTTGCTTTAAGAACTGCTTTCTTGGGGCAACTAAGTGGCACAGTGAATAGAGCACTAGCCATGAAGTCAGGAGGACCTGAGTTCAAATGTGGTCTCAGACACTTAACACTTTTTAGCTGTGTGACCCCGGGCAAGTCACTTAGCCCCAATTGCCTCAGCCAAAGTGAGAGAGAGAGAGAGAGAGAGAGAGAGAGAGAGAACTGCTTTCTTCATGAAATCTTCCTTGACTACTCTCTTTGTTCCTCTCGTTATTCAACTCCTTCTATGTTATGGGTTCTGGCCCATTGGCCAATTGGTGGAATTGAGGAGACAATGGTTAAATCTAGTTTAGCTTTGATTTAATCTGACAACAAATAATGGTTTCCTAGTGAAATAATGATTGGTTTATACTCAGTGTAGAGCATATAAGCTAAGAGCCTTAGCCAGGATTTAGTTGGGGAGATTCAGAAGCCAGAGAAGACAGGTGGGAGCTCAAACTCTTTGAGCCAAGGAGAGAGATAGGCCTTTAAAAAGCTAATCAGGCCCCAGGAAAGGAGACAAGACTTTGAAAGAGATAATAAAGGATTTGGACTTTAATACCTGGCTGTTCTCATGGTGATTACTGAACTGAAATGAAGGCTACTCCCAGAGAACTCCAGGAAACCAGCAACCCAAGAGAACTTTACATTTTCTCCTGCTTTTTTTGTTTGTTTGTTTGTTTGTTTTTAGAATATAGGGGGGTCATGCTCTCCCTGACTTAGTAACTTGTTTCAGATTCTGGCCTATAACACTTTTATCCAAGACAATAGTCTAGTGGAAATTATAATATTCTTAGTCTCTAAAACTGGGTTAAAGCGCTGATTCTGTTAATTATTATCTGTGTGACTTGGGGGTAAGGAATTTCCTCTACATGGAACTCAATTTCTTCAAATGAAAAATTAGAAGTTTGCAGGGTTCGCTGGAGTGTTTGGAAGGATTAGCACCTCTTGAGTAAGAGCTTACCAAATGCTTTTCAGGGATTTCTCTTTCACCTTAATGTCCACCTGATTGACCCAACTCTAACCTATAGTTCCATGAAACTGTAGTATATGTAGTACCCATTCATAGTGAACCATCTCAATAAATAAGCTAAATCAGATTGAAGATAACTGACAGGCCTCAAACCTTTCAATGACTTAAGGGAATGTCTATCCCAAGCATGTGAAGATTTTTCTCCAGTGGAATGAATGAATGAAAACATTTTGTTTCAATGTCTATAAAAGCATGTGAAGCAACTATTGACAATCCTCTTGACTTTTTTCCTGCCACTGAATTTAGATGTCTTAGGAAGAGAGAATGAGACTGCCAACTTTCTGAAACTGTCTTACTTAAATCCATTAGACATCAACTGTGTTATCATTAGTTCTCTTTGAAATCAAAGGATAAACAACAGGATTTTGGGGGTCATCTTCAAGTTTCCTTTCTGCTCAAAATCCTACACTTCTCAATAAGAAATCCAGCAGACATATTCCTTTGCCAGAAAAAAATGATAATAACTGTCATTTAGGTAGTGATTTTTATATGCCAGGCACTGTGCAAAGTACTTTACAGTTATGTCTTTGGATCCTTAAAAAAATCCTGGAGATAGATCCTATTGTTATGCTTATTTTATGTAGAAAAAAACTGAAGCAGACAGAGCTTAAAATGGCTTGACCAGGATCATATAGCTAGTAAGCATCTGAATTCATGCCTTCTTGATTTTAGGTCCAGTGTTCTAACTACTGTATCATATTGAGATATTTGCAATAAAGAAAAATTAATTTTATTAATTGTATATAGGTCAAGTAGGATGAATACAGAGAGGCTTGAAGAGACTTACATGAACTGATGCTAAGTGAAATGAACAGAACTAGGAGATCATTATACACTTCAACAACGATATTGTATGAGGATGTATTCTGATGGAAGTGGATTTCTTTGACAAAGAGACCTGAGTTTCAATTGATAAATGATGGACAGAAGCAGCTACACCCAAAGAAAGAACACTGGGAAATGAATGTGAACTATCTGCATTTTTGTTTTTTTTTTACCTTCTGAATCCAATTCTCCCTGTGCAACAAGAGAACTGTTCGGTTCTGCAAACATATATTGTATCTAGGATATACTGCAACATATCCAACATATACAGGACTGCTTGCCATCTAGGGAAGGGGTTGGAGGGAGGGAGGGGAAAAACCGGACAGAAGCGAGTGCAAGGGATAATGTTGTAAAAAAATTACCCTAGCATGGATTCTGTCAATATAAAGTTATTATTAAATAAAATTTTAAAAAATGTATATAGGTCAATGGCATAGGATGACTAGGTTAAAAAATGAGTCTATAACTATTATTTCCTATAATGTAACAACAGCAATTTGGGGAGTAGGAATCCCAGAGGCACAATTAAAAGTTTGATAGAATACAGAAGAATGATATGGCAAAGTAGAAAATGATATAAAAAAAAGTATATATATTTATCTTCAGCTTAACTGGAGGGGTATTATTCCTTGAAACTTTTGGGGAATATAACAATTATCCTGACAAATGTGAGTTACCATAAAGTTAATCCTGTGGCAAATTCCCTTGAAGATGTAGAGCCAGACCTTTAAAGTGTTCATCTGTTAGAGAAAAGATGGGTCAATAGAGGGAGATGTGACGGAGGAAAGAAGAAATATTTCATCTGATAGCTCACTATTTGTCCTATTCACCAACTGGAGGATCATCTAATTATTTCATTTACCTTCCCTTTTCAAGTATTTTATGTCTTCTTTATGCATAGTTACTTGTAATGTTCTCTTCTCTAAAGTATAATGTTCTCCGTGAGCAGATTTATTGGGGAGGCTTCTGGAGGCAGCCTTAGTTTCAGTTCTGTGTAATAATCCCCTCAAATGCAGCTAGAGATTAAAGTCCAAATCCTTTATTATCTCTGGCTTCTGAATCTCCTTCCTTGGGCCTGCTTAGCTTTCTTAGAGGCCTAGCTCTCTCCTTCTTTCGAGAGCTCTTGCCACTAGTCCTTTTTCTCTTCCAGGTTCAGCCTTTCTTCTTCCAAATGTCTCCAGCCAAAACAGGGGTGGAAAAATGGAATGAATTGACTCCACCTCCCAGAGAGTGGGCTTGTGGGTTTCTGACTTGTGAATCTCCTGGACTTGTGAATCTCCCGACTGAATCCTGACTTATTAATATCCTGAAATCTCTCCTGAGCTTGTGGGAGCTCCTCCTTATATATCCTCTCTTAAAGGTGTGAACTCTAAAGGTGTGAGAGGTGTGAACTCTAATGTGTGAGCTAAAGTGTGAACCTTCCCAAAGGTGTGAATTCCAAAGGTGTCAAACAAGTACACAAGCATTGTTTCCATCAATTCAAGTGACTTAGCACCTTGTTTCAAGTTCTGGCCCATAACAGTTACTGACATTTTTTCCTCTCTCATTATTCTGTGAAATTCATGAAAACAAGGATCTTTTTGCCTTTCTTTGAATCTCCAGTGCATTGCATAGTGGACACTAGTTGACTTAGCTTGTCTTGCTTGTTACAGTCTTCCTACTTAATTTTTTTGGTTTTCCTAAATTCTTCTTAATTTTTACATCCTTTTCAATTGTACTGAATCCAAGTTACCATAAAACTCAGAAATAGTAATAATAATAAAGTAGCACAGCAAATTTATGAGGCAAAGGCTAACATTATTCCTATTTTAAAGAGGTAAGACAAAGAATTTAAATGATATGCCCAGGATCACACAGATAGCAAGGGTTTGAGTTCAGGTTAGAATTTAGGATTCCTGATTCCAGGCCCAGCATTGTATTAATTGAACCATCAAGTTGCATATTTGGAATAGAATATGTGCTAGTATAAATATCTGAGCCTGATAATCTTTTTCTTTAAGTTCTTTTTTTTAATATCTCTGAAATGTAGTCAAAAATTTCCTCCCCAAATTGAATTTGTGTCCGAATTCACTATTTTGAAAACTTCTTAGTCATGTATATGACATTTTTTTTTCTTTTCCCAACAAAAGTTCTTTTTTTCTTGTCCCTTCACTACAAATTTTTACTATAAAAATTTAAAGAAGGGAGAAAAAAAAGAGAAAAAGAACTTAAATGTTTATTTTAACCTTTTTTATTTTCAACATTAAGGAACAGATTTAACAAAGTTAAAGTTCATTTTCATGTTCTAACACAGTGTTAGGATAAGATTCCAAGACTTCTGAAAATAATCCCATGATAAAATCCAAAAGACTAGTATCAAACTTAGTCCAAGGATTGTTGACTCCTTGGGGATAACTTAGCATTTGCACTTTAATCATACAGCTCTTTCTTAAGCTATAATGACAGTTTGACATATTCAAATACAAAATGTTCTTTGATTGAGATTGAAAGGACCTTGATTAAATCTTGACCATATCTGATTTTAAACATTCTTGACAATTGTTTCCTTATACTACAAGAGCTATAGAATTGTGCATACACTTTGAACCAGCAAAACCATTACTAGGGCTGTATCCTAGAGAGCATTAAAAAAATTTTCCCTTTTCTGGACTCATGTACAAAAATATTTATAGTAGCTTTTTTGTGGGAGCAAAAAATTGGAAACTGAGATGATGTCCATCAATTAGTGAGTAGGTGAAAAAGTTGTAGTATATGAATATAATAGAATAATATGGTGATGTAAGAAATGATGATCAAAAGGATTTCAGAAAAAACCTAGAAAGACTTATATGAACTGAAGCTGAAGTAGAACCAGGAGAAGAATGAACAAAATAACAACATTATGTGATGATGAACTGTGACAGACTTAGCTCTTCTCAGCAATCAAATGATCCAAGACAATTCCAAATGATTCATGATAGACAATGCTGTCCATATCCAGAGAAAGAAGTATGGATTCTGTTTCAAATTGAAGCATAATATTTCCACTTTTTTATGTTTTTTGTTTTTCTTGTGTTTTTTGTTTTTTATTTAGGCTCTTCTTTCATAGCATGACTAGTGTGGAAATTTGTTTTGTATGATTGTATATGTATAACCTGTTTCAGAGTATTTATCATCTTAGGCAGGGAAGGAGAAAACAATTGAAACTCAAAATCTTATAAAGTGAATGTTGAAAATGATCTTTACATGTAATTGAAAAAATGTTAAGTGGTAGAAAAAATTTAAAAACTATTAACTTTGAAAAAATAAAATAATGTGGCAAAAGAGATAATTGGTTCCTAAAATTTGACATGACACTTTTAACTTAGCATGCTGCTAATCACTCCAGTTCAAAGTTCAGTAAAGTGCATAGGAGTGATCTTTGCTTATTAAGTACAGTTTGCATAGAAGTATACCTATACACTGTTTTAGCAAAAATTTTGTTTCCTATGACTTTCTGTACACACTGAGGATCAATCAAAAGTATTATTTTGAGTTAACTGGATAGAAGAATTCAATCAAACAATGATATTTTTATCTTATGAAATTAAACCATTGGTTCAACTGTACAGTTATTTTAGCATCATTTGAAACTTACCTAAATCACTTTGATAGGACACTTGCTATCTCCATTATAAAAAGTGATCTTGCTTCAGTGATCAATTCAATAGACTGCTTGCCTACCTGCCTGCCAGCCAGATAGAGATCCTGCCCTATTCTTTGCTTTAAGTTGGCTTCCTGTACTTCTGCTCCCCTTTCTTTAATTTCTCTTCTTTTGAATTCCTCTGAAGTTTTAATTCTTTCATGTTTAGCCCCCATTCAGTTTCATGACCTAATCATCAAACATCAAAGGCAGCCATCATCAATTCTTGACTGAACTTGAGATGCTTCTTTTTTTCATAATGTTCTTTACTCCTCCTACATGCATAATTGCTACTGACTTCAATTGGAGTTACATGAGTAGGATAAGGTCACTTCTGATTATCATTTGGTCACTCACTTTCTGTCATACACAGTTTTGCTGGGATAATTTTTGTTCCTAATATAGAATTTAACAAGCATCAGCGAGACAGCATTTTACTTTCAACCCATAGTACCTGTTCTTAAGCTCAAGTCCATGCATTTTTATTGCACAATTCCCTTAAAAAATCCAACTGACTCTTTTCTTTAAAATCTATTAATTAGACACCTTCTGAATTTCCTCTGCACTGATTTCTTAAACCAACATTTAGATTTTACTTCGTAGCAAAACTGTATTACATTGTAAATCTATATTAAATTCTGTCTTCAACCACTATTCCAATGGGTAAAGTTGTGAACTGGAGCAACTAGGTAATGCAGTGGCCTGAAGTAAGGAAGCCTCATCTTCCTGAGTTCAAATCTGACTTCAGATATTTTCTAGCTGTGTAACCTGGGCAAGTCACTTAACTCTGATTGCCTCCATTCTCCATCAGCAAAATGAATTGAAGAAGGAAATGGTTCCAGTATCTTTGCCAAAAAAAAAACCCTGAAATGAGTTGCCAAAGGTCAGACACAATTGAACAAAAAGAATAAAATATTCTATTCAAATATATCCTTAATGTTGTTATTTCTTGTAATGTTCAGGCTAGCTTTCTGGAGGTTCTTCGGATGGGCCTTGGTCTCAGCAGGGTAGACATCACAGAATAGTCAAGAATAGAGTCTAGATTCTTTATTCTGGCCCAGTCTTGATCTTAATGCAGGAGACATGAGGAGGATGGTCAAAGATAGAATGTCTGTTTTCCAGTCCTTCTTAGCCCTTACATGTCCTATTACAATTACATCATTACAGCATACTGAGTGTGTGTGAACTAGAAAACCATTACATTACTAAGTACTAAGTATATATATAAACTAGAGAACCATCATCTCAGCAGTTTCACTGAGTTAATACCTTGTTTCAAGGATATTTTTTCAAGTAAGCTTCTCCAAAGTTCTGCTCCCTATAATTTCTACACTTTAGTTTTGAGCTCTTAGGATAATAGATTATGAAAATAATTTGTACCAGACACTTTCTCTGTCCAAATGAGGCTCTTTATGTAGGTGTTTTCTCAATCTTTGTTGCATAACTGACCCTATCTCTGTTCTCTTCTGTCTTAGAGAAAATTGCTATACACACACACACAATTTATCCAGGCAATATCTGGAAAAAAATCATTTCATTACACACACACACACACACACACACACACACACACACATCTCTCTCTCTCTCTTAATAAATTCTTCTTAAATTGATTTGAATTATTAATTATTCTTGCTTAAGAATTTTCCCTTTCAAGGGCTATCAATAGAAAGGAGATGGGAAATGCATTTACTTGATCTTTTATTAACTTCCTATTTGTTGAGAATACCTCTCAAAGTCATATTTAGAGAGAAGTCAAAAAAAGAGAAAGGGGGAGAGAGAGAGAGAGCATCTTAGGCCCTATCTAACATCAGACAAAACATCAGCCAAAAAACTTTTTTATTTTAAATTGCTTTCAGATGGTACAAGTGTACCCTAATTAGATACCTTCCCTGAAACTCAGAAACTTACAGAACTCCATAGCTTGAAAGGTTAGGTGATTTAGTTTTACAGGTGCTGAGGCAGGCATTCCATTAATTGCATAATGCTGCCCATATGTGCACATGTATTAACATATACATGCACATATTTTGTAAAAATAAGCATGCATAAACATTATCAAGATGCTATCAGCAATAAAAGACAAAAAACAATTCTTCCTGGTGCTCAGATGGTAGAATAAAATAAAATAGAACACATAAAATATTTAAGAAAGTGGGTAAGTTTTTTTTTAAAGAGAAATATGATGGAATGAAGGGGAAAGGGTTTGTAACCTTTTAAAGAAAATTGCTTCCTTAAGTTTCCTAGAAGATTGACAGGTCTATACTTTTAAAAACAAAATTATGAAAATTGTCTCTATTTTTGAGACAGCCTAAAATTAAATGGGCTTTGAAACTCCCTTCAAATATGAAAAAAATATTTAAAAACCTCTTTCATGAGAAAGACTTCATCATTATTTAAAATATAACACTGGTTATTTGGCATTCTTTTTCCTTATAAGCATATGATGATTTTTTTTTTAAATTAAGAACATCCAATCTGAAGATTTCTTTATTCTCCCCACTTTGCTTCTGAAAAAAAAACAATGCCAAAATCATTTGAAAATATTGAAAAGAAAATAATGGATGCTTTGAATTTTCACTTCAATGAGGGGAAGGTAATTTTTAATCTGTTGATCTCTTCTGTAGGAAGTTTGGGAATGGGAAGTGCCTTTTTTTTTCCTATTAGGAAACTTGTAGGTGAATAGGAATCACAGGACTGATCTTTTGAATGGTTGGAGTCATTTTGAAGATTCACTGATACCTTGTGAAGATGGTGTGACCTCAACCCCCTTCCTTCTTCCTCCCCTCCTCCCCCCACCAAGAGTACCAGAGCAAAGTTATGAGATGCTAAAGTAATTGGCAACATCTGGAAAAAAATCATTCCATATATGTCTTTAGGGAATCAGTCAAAAGGTAATGTATTGTGCTGGGATAAAATGCAGAAGTATAAAGCATGGCTCCTACTCTTGAGTTGTTCTTCTCAGTGCAGCTGAAGAAACAAAACTAATATAAGGGTACAACAGCATATAAGAAAAACTAAAACTAAATACTTTCTTCCAGACTCTGGATGCAGTGGTGTTCTAAGGAGAAGGATGAAACCAAGGGTAACATTATTAAATTGACTTCTTGGAGGATGAGATTCTAAATATGACTTCAAAAGGTATCCTCAAGGAATAGGAAGTTAATAAAAGATCAAGTAAATGCATTTCCCATTTCCTTTCTATTGATAGCCCTTGAAAGGGAAAATTCTTAGGCAAGAAGAAGTAATAATTCAAATCAATTTAAGAAGAATTTATTAAGCAATGACTATGTGTCAGGGACTATGTTAGTCCTTGCCTTCAAGAAATTTTCATTGTACTAGGAAGAAAAAAAAAAAAGTATGATCAAACTCTTTGTCACATCTGTGAATCTGTGCTCTCATCATTGTTGATATTCCATCTGGTGATACCTTCATACCAAGCTGTCATGTATCTTTCTTTCTTGAACATAAATAATTTGTCCATATTTAAAGTTTGTCCATGTTAAGTTCCTTAATAGTATTCTTTCATATTGTTACTTATATGTTAAATTTTCTGTTATGTTCTGGTTTGTTTGATAGAAAGTCCTGAAAATCTGCAAGTTTTTTGAATGTCCATTTTTTCTCATTCAGAATTATAGATTATTTTGCTAGATACAATATTTTTGGTCACAGGCCTAGTTCTTTTTATTGTCAGTAGATTTGATTCCAGGAACTGTGGTCTTTTATGGTAGCTGCTGATAGGTCAAGTACAATTCTAATTGTAACTCCAGAGTATTTGAATTGTTTTTTTTTTTTTTCCTTGCATTTGGCACAATTTTGTCTTTGCTCTAGGGGTTTCAGATTTAGCAATCCTATTCCTGTGTGTTTTCCAGGCAGGATCTCTTTGAAATAGCAATCATTGTGTTTTTTTTTTTTCCTATTTCTACTTTCCCCTCATGTTTTAACATCCCAGGATAATTTTCTTGGATTATTTTCTGCATTATAATGTCAAGGTTCTCTTTTTGGTGAGAACTTTCTAACAGTTCAATTATTCTTATATTTTCTCTACTTGATCTGTACTCCAGATCTATCATTTTTCTTATGTTTCACATTCTGTTCTATTTTCTCATTCTTTATAATGTTTTGTTATTTCTTGGTCTCTCATAATTTCATTGTCTTTTCATTGCTCAATTCTAATTTTCTATTTTGACATGCTGTACTTATTTTTATAATTGATTAACTATTTTTTCCATAAGCCTCTTGATTTTCTTGGATGGTTTTTATTTTTATTTTTATTTGTTCCTCAATGTATCTCATTTGATTTTTGAATTCTTTTTTGGATTTCTCTATAAATTCTTTCTTGGTAGGGAGCATTTCACATTATTCATTGGGGTAGAAGCTTTTTTTTTTTTTTTTTTTTTACTAATATACTGCTCTGAAGATGAACCCTGCTCTTCCCAGTTCCCATAGTAAGGATTCTTTCTCCCTTATCAATATTTTTTTTTTTCCTAATAAGAGGTATTTGTGTAAGCACCTGGAATTGTGGGGTGGGTGATGGCTCTCCACTCTGATCAGGAACCCTAAACAAAAGTCTCCACTGTCCTGCAAGAGCCCACACCAGCAGCATCCCTGCCCTATTGCCTCTGCACTCACCACTTGCTGGTTCCCTATCACCCAGGGTCCATTTCAGCAGCATAGCTAGGCACAGTTTCCCCAAACAGGTAAGGTTGCTTCCCAGGCTCAAACAGTCTGAGAGATGAAAATCTCTCAGTTCCTGCTGAGGAAACTCAATTAGCCTGAGGGGTCCCCACTTTACCTTTCTGAGGAGCTAGCCTCGAGGTATTTGTATTTCAGACAGGTTAATCCCCAGTCTAGAGCCTTTCTTTACATCTTCTCGATTTGTATCTGAAGGACCCTAGTTTTGCCCCAAGTCTTCTTGATTTTTTCTGACGTCTGTGTTGGTCCTGAGGCCCATAATTGTTCTATTTTTAGGGGAAATTAAGAAACCTTGAAATTTACCAACCTGCTCTTCCATCTTCCTGGAATCCTCCACTTTATTTTGTTAAGCATTTTCTAATTGCATTTTTATCTGATTTCATAAGCTAATTTTGTAGCAGTGAAGAGTAGGCTCAACATGTCTGTTTAATCGATCATTTTGAAATATGTTACAGATTGTTTATGCCCACTATTATGCCTCTTCATTGTCCTCTCAAGTAACTCTCAACTCTAATTCTTCAAAGATTGTTTCATTTCCTGACTCACAGATATACAGCCTCATCACTAATGAACTAATGTTTAAAAAAATAAACTAAACAAAACAGAAATAATATCTACATAGATGCATATTATCCAAGTCAGGCAGCAATCACTACAAAGAGAGAAATGATCCAGATAAAATGCCCTAGGGAAATTTGAGAATAGGAAGAATCCTAGGAGAAAAGAAATGTTTAAAATTATTTCTGCTGAAATTAGTATCCTGTGAAGGGAAATCGTGGTAAAATGTTTTCAAAAAGAAAGTGAATAACATGAAAGGTGGGGTAGGAGTGTACTCATTAACTGAGTAAAACAACGACCTGGAAAAGCCACTATTGCCAATCTTTACATAATTAAATTTGGGGTCTTTTGGTGGAGCAAAAGTGAATGTCAGTCAATGGTCCAAGTGTTTTCAAACATCTTCTTAGCAAAATCTGTATGAACCACTGCTTAAAGGATAAATTCTATTGCTCATTTTTCAATTAAATATCTATGTGCACAAATACTTCTCTGATAGTTAAGTAATTAAAAAAAAAACTTCAAGAAAAAAAAAAAAACAGTTGAAGCCAGGAGCTATAAAAAGAGGGGATATAAAAGAAATGGAGCTAGGTCAGAGGCAGACTTCAGTTCTTCAACCTCTGGATTGCTAAGAAACTTTGTAAGTCTACATTTATCTTTAAGAGTGTTTAGCCCCATTTTATCCTAAGAAATGCAGAAACATTTAAGATGGACCTCCTGAAAGTAGACATCCAGCTGGACTCAGTGATATTAATATAGGCCTTTCTATCACTCATCTGTCTTCCTAGAAATTGTATTGGTCTCTTCAGATACTAGAGCCTCCTCTTCTCCAAGAGAAAAATAATACTTCCTCTGGATTTTGTATATAATTATTTAAATATATATTTGTACCACAACCATGATTTCTCAGATTTTAGAATGTAAACTCCTTCAGGTTAGGAATTGTTTTCTTTTTTTCTTTATATCCTTAGTGACTACCATAATGTCTTGGATATAGTATGTGCTTCTTAATTGATAGACTGGGTTTTAAATCATAATCTCTTGTTTTTGACACATAAAGTATCCATTTTCTTTTCTGATCATAATCTGATAAAGTAAATTTTGTGAATTCTTTTGCTAATTCTTGATCTTTTATAAGTCTAGGATCATATAATTATAATTGATAAGGACATTTGCAATGTGCTACAATTATAATACTAATCATTATTTCCCTTTGGGGGAAACCCCCATCTTTAATTCTTTTGAGAATGGTATATACACATTTTTGTATATAAAGACACACACAGAGACACACACACGTATATATATGCATGTGTGTGTGTCCTCAAAATGAAGATAGAACTAATTTTTGAAGACATAGGTTGCCAAATTTCAACAGGTTTCTTTCACCTCTTAAATATGATTCTACATATCTATGGGCTTATTTAGGTAGAAATATATTTGCTAATTATGCAACATCATATCCAATCAAGGCATCTATATAAGAGGACAGTGAGAAAGAATAATTAAAAGACTACATATTCTTTTTGTTTATGTGTGCTGAAGCAATTGGGGTTAAGTGACTTGCCCGGGGTCACATAGCTAGGAAGTATTAAGTATTTGAGGCCAATTTTGATCCTCCTGACTTCAGGGCTGGTGCTCTATCCACTGTGCCACCTAGCTGCCCCAGGACTACATGTTCTTAATAAAAGACTAAAAGTATATAAAGATATGAGAAGAGAAACAGTTTTTGATAACCAAAGTTGAAACTAGATACTGAACCTTTTAAAATTAAATGTTTTTTGTGTTCATCATATGACCACTCTATAAAATTCTCAATCTCAAAAAAGTTCTTATATTTACATATTGCCTTACTCAGTTAAATGAAATTTTCCAAAATGCTTTGTTTCTTTTTTATTTTGTTTTCTGAGGTCAAATCCCTTCCATGACACGTTTTGTGTTCCTGAGCAAGAGATTTAACCTCTTCTAACCTCAACTTCCTCATTTGTAAAGTAGAAATAATTCATGTGATACATGATCCATAAGGTTGTTTATCAAATGAGATAATGTATGTTATATTCCTAAAATCTTAAAATAATATAAAATACTAATTATTATTGTGGTACTAAGGAAGGATCTGAAAACCCAGTGGACGGTTCCAATCATTTGGGGTAAGGAGGGGAAAAGTTAATCTACTTATTCTTTGTAATACTAGTTCTATTATCAAACCTGGTTGATAGTCAAATTTTTTTTTGTTAGTCTTTTCCCAAGAGTTTTTATGTGTTTTTTCAACATAATTATTATATGGTCAACTAGGAAAGACTTGCTTCTTTTCAGTGTTTCAGTGATCTAAAGCAATCCCAATGGACTCTGGACAAAAATTGTCATCTGCATATAGAAAAAGACCTAAGGAGATTAGAATGTAAATCAACATATGCTATATTCCCTTCTTTTTGTTTGTTTGTTTGTTTGTTTTTTTAATCTTTTCTATTTTTTTTTTTCCTTTTGCCTTGATTTTTGTCTCCCAACATGAAGCAATGTGTATTAAAATAAATAAATTAACAAAAAATGCACCCACATTTATCATAAAGACAAAGGAAATGCTATTCAAGGAAAAGAGATGAGCAAATTTGGCTAAGTATTAAGATGCAACAAATTGTTGACAGCAAGCATTGATTAAGCATATTCTATGCACAGACAATTATACTAGACACTGAAATAAAGATAAAAACAGACCTTGAATGGAGGGATGTTATGCTTTATTGAAAATGAAAGCTGTTTATGAGATCTATATGGATTGGTCATTTCAGTTCTCACTCCCATTCAATATTTGGCTATCTGAAGTCAAATCACTTGCCTATCATAGTTGTGAGATTCATTTTTTACCTTTTTTTTTATTGAACCCCCATGATCAATTCAAAATATTCAAACTATGCCTCTACAATTAACGTATCTGGTTCACAAATATTTACATTAATACAGTCCCTTCTGCTTCCTTCCAGGTGTCAATTTTTTTTTTCACTCAAATTCTTTGTATTATGTTACATTTATTCATCTGTTATCTGTTATATAAATACAATAGAATGAGTTTTGTCCAGCATTTCTGTGTATCAGTAAATAAATATTTATCAAAAGTCTACTACTTTTCAGGCATTGTCTCTAAATGCCAAGAATCTGAAGAAAGGCAAAAGATGATCCTTGACTTTAAAGAACTTTCAAGTGAAAATTATGTTTAAACAAGGCATAGAAAGGCTCAACTGGAAATAATCAACAGGTAAAGGCTTTCTAGAATTGGGGAGATATTAGATGGAGCTTGAAGGAGACCAAGAAAGTTAACAAGTCAAGATAGGGAAGGGGAAAGCATCTTAGGCATGGGAAGGAGCCAGTGAAAATGACCAAAGTCAGGAGATGAAGTGTTTTATTTGAAGAATAACAAAAGAAGCTAAGGTCATAGGATACAGAGGGAAAACATAAGATGTAAAAAGATTTTGAAGGTAGAAGTGAGGGTTAGTTTTAAAATCATTTTAAATGCCAAATAGAAGATTTTATATCTGGTCTGAAGTCAGAGTAGTTATAGTAGAGGGTTAACATGGTCAAATCTATATTATACATTGATGGCTGAGTGAATAATGGACTGGTATAAAGAGAAATGTGGCAGATAGATGAACCATAAGGCTATTGAAATAATTCAGGGATGCAAAGATGAGGGCTGTACCAGGATGGTAGCCATATCAGAGGAAAGAAGGGCATTAGGCATTGGAAAGATGTAATAAAGGTGAAATCAAAAGGCCTAGGAAACAAATTGGATATGAATGATGAGATATAGTGAGAAATAGAGAATAGCTTAGGGAATAGAGACAGGAAAAATAATAAGTTCAGTTTTGAACCTATGAAGCTGAAGACATTTTCAACTTGCAGGACATTCAATAGGAAATGTCTAAGAAACAGGTAGAGACTGCAAGTCAACAGAGAGATTAGAGATAAATAAATAGATTTGAAAATCAATGTAGAGATCTTGATTGAATTCAAAGAAGCTATAAAATTACCTCATGAACTTGTATATATGTGTAAAACAAAGATGAGGATGTATGTATATGAGAATAGTATAGAGCTAAGAACACTGTTCAATTGTCAGACACAAAATCGCTTTCTACTATACTAAACATTTCCTTAATTGTGCTACAGTAATATTTTCAAACCTTGTGAGCTTAATGGATGTAATTATGATAAGAGTTTGCTGGCTTATGAAGTTATTTTTGACTGATTTTTACTCATGTTGTACAGAAGAAATTATTTATTTTAAAGAACAACAACATAAGATTGAAATTTTTATTAATAACAAACAAACAAACATTCCCGGGGTGTGTGTTAAAGGTTGGGGAAGAAGGGCTTTTTCTGTGGACTTCCCATTCACTCATGATACTTTACTAAGGTCAAAAGAACCAGTTAATTCAAATGTATCTATTGATTTCATATATAAACACTTCAATCAACTAGTTTAGGTGTAAATTTAACCAAGAAAAGAGACTCATAATTTCTTATTCTTTATCTGGTTGTTCCATTATTTTATAGAAATCACCACAAGGAGAAGGATGAGCTTTGGAATTTTCTAATACTGATTCTAGATGATAACCCTAAGAATTTAGATATATTTTGCTGGTAATTTTTTAAACTGGTACTATTACTAGTGATAACAACTCTGCAGTTGTATCATTTGACTAGAGGATCACTAATCCAATAATCTGATTGGTTCTATCAAGCATTCAAGCATTAGATAATCAGTAGTTTAAAAATGAATGCACAAAGACTATTGGCTAGAATTCCTGTGTTTCCCATCACAGACAATGAAAAATTGTCATATGTGTTATGGAAATGAAGGTGCTTTTACTTCAATTTTCTTAAAGAAGAGGAAGAGGTAAAATCTTTTTAATATTGAATTATGAATGAAATATTTTATAAAGCATGGTCAATATTTATTTTTTCTTTTGAACAGAATTTCTAGTTTAAGCAGAAGGATGGGGAGGAATAAAAATTTATATATGGCCTAATAATCATCAGTGGAAAATGAGCAGAAGAATAAAAGGAAAACCACTCTAGTGTCTTTGTTAAGATAACTCCAAATGAGATTACAGGGTTAGACAAAAGTGAAGCCACTGGAAAAAAAAATCATACATCAGGCACTGTGATAAACCATATTTTTTAAACAAAAATGATCTCTTTTGATCCTTACAACAACCCTGCATATGCTATTGTTTTCTTAGTTTACAGTTGAAGTAATTAGAAAGTAAGGGATTGCCAGGATTATATACAAATAGTAAGTCTGAATCTATTTGAATTCAGATTGTCCTACCTCCAGGTTCAATACTCTCTCTACTACATCAGCAACTGCTTCTGATGCTCCATATGAGCAAGAGTATTTATGAACTGATCATTCTTTTTCCAATGCCCAATTAATTTTCCTGACCTTCACCCCATCCTTGGCTTTCTGGTACTGCAAAATAATCATCACTTCTCTTTTCTAAAGATAATAGCCTGAAGAGTGCAAATGGCATTAGGAGGGATGGGATCTCAGCATCAGCCTCAGCAGTTATAAAATCTTTGAATTTGATTAGCTTACTTCCCTTCTTAGAACCTATGAAAAGTAGAGGCAATAGTTTTGTGTTGTATTCTAACTCTCTCATAGTATTGTAAGATGGAAAGGAATGCATCATCTTTAAAATCCCTTATTAATGTGAGTAGTCATTATTCTTATTCAATCTAAGGAGGCAGCAGAGGTCAGTGGAAATAAGACAGGATATGAGATCAATGAACCTTCATTCAAATTTCAACTTTATTGATCACTCCCTGAACATGACTTTGGAGAAGTCATTTAATCATGTTGGACTTCATCTTTTTTTTAATCTAAAAAATGAGAGAATTTAACTGAATTTTCACCTCTATATTTAAGAAATTTGTGAATCTTTGGAAATATTTTTCAGGTTAAGAAACCAAATTGACTATTAAATTGGTAAATGGACCTATGCATTACTTCAACATATAATAGATATTGTGAAGAAAGAATAATGATAATAAAGCTTTAAATTAGCATAACATTTTATATTAATAAAAGTGCTTTGATACAATGAACTTAGCAAATTGGAGTGTTAGTTAGGGAAAGCATTAATATGCCCATTTTGCCTGAGACTTTACAAAAACATGCATTTTCTAAATGTTAGGGGCTTGACTCAAAATTAGGGCTTCTGATACCCTAAGTCAGTCTTATTTATCAGTTGTGTCTCACTCTTCATAATCACATTTGGTGTTTCTTCATGAAGTGGTTTATCATTTCCTTCTCCAGTTCATTTTACAGATGAGAAAACCGAGGCAACAAGGTTAAGTGACTTGCCCAATGAAAGTATCTGAGGCCAGATTTGCATTCAGGAAGATGAGTCTTCCTGTGCTACCTCGTTGCTCCATTCTATTATGGCATAATATTTCATTTTAAAACATAATTTAAGTTTTAAATCTTTTTTTTCATTAATAAAAGTTTTTGATTGCCAGAATAATTTAATTTGATTGACTACTGTCTGATCTTGTGAGGACAATGTGTTTGTGTATTTACAGAGAAAAGTTTCAAATCTTATACTTTCCTATTCTCAACTTAAATGACCTATATATCCTTCTAACTTTCATTATATTTAAATACTTGTTTGAATATATTTTATATTTCTTTTATTGCATTTATTGCATTTGCAATGTTGTCCTCATAGCAAGTTTACAATAGAGTAGTACATACACACATATACTCATTTCTGGGCTATGCAAAGAGAAAAATAAAATCATTCTGAAAAGTCAACACAACCAGAATATAATGAGATTTCCACATGAATGAAACAGAGTATTTAAAATATTGCATTATAAAAATACTTCATGCCATTTCTCCTATGAAAACAATGTGAATAGTGCAGAAATTCATTTTAGCATTCTGAATCTTTAAGTCTTCTAGTGGACTTTATTGCATTGGTAATTATAGATATTAATTCTCAATGGTATTTATTTTCTACTTTTTTGTTCCATCACTTAGTTTTCTAGATAATAATTTGAAATCATGCATATTTAAAGGAATGATATAAATGAATGTTATTTTTGCAATGTTATTCTATATTGAAAATAGATCCCACTGGAATAAAAATGATAGTGTTTGTGTGGAAATAATAAAAGAAAATTGATTTCCTTTGTGATGCATTTTGGTTTTCTCATTTGCTTTTTGGTGCTTTTTAAATAATAAAGGCAAAAAGCCCCAAATCATGGCTGAACATGGATCAAGGCAGATCTGGAAAGTGTTGGAAGAAGCCAACTGAGGAAAGCAGGTTCTGTGGGTAACATCCATGTTGACTACACGAAAGAGATGAGGGAAGGAAGATAATCCATGCATCATTTATGTTTCCTTGAGTTTTCTGGGGAATTTTCTTGACATCAAGAAAGAAAGGCTATAAAGACCAGGGCCAAGTAATTGTGTCATTTAAATACTCTGTGGTTATCCTAAGGATGATGTGGAAATTTAAGCTATGAGGGGTCATGCTGTGACAAACCAAATGAAGTTAGCAGCGGGGATATCATTTTCATGCTACAGGCACATCCTGGACCCCTAATGGGGATCTAGCAGGTATGCTATCCTGCAGGGTCACACTTCATAGAGCAGTCAACAGCTGAATTGATTTTCTTAGCTTCCTCATTACCTTGGATTTCTGACAAGCCAGCAGAAGTGAAAAATTCAAATAAGTGTTCTCAAACGTGTTTGGATTTTCAATTTTATTGAATATATTTATGTTTTCTACATGCAGTATTCTACCTTCCTTGGAGTCTGTTTGAACTTTTAGCCACTGGTTTAAAAGAAACTTCTATATTTCAGAAAAAGTTGTTGGAGGAGTCCAATAGTCACATGCCTGAAACCATAGCACACTAGTCAATCCAGTAGCAATATTCCAGAGTGTTGAGCAAGATATAGGATAGATCATAAATAGATGTGTGCTTACCATCTTCCTTTGGGTTTAGAGATAAAGCTGGATAATCGATTTTCTAATTGATTTTAAAATAACTTGGCCAGTTTGTACTCTAATTTCATACTTTCAGGTGAAGCATTTACTACAATTGGATCATACAAATCTTAGTCTTTTTGTCGCATCTATCATGTCATTCTTATTTCCCCTTTACATACTCCTTGTCACTCTGAATCCATTTTTTTTCTGGTAGTTTATAAATAAACCTTTCCTGATCCCACTCATATGCTAATACTCTCTCCCACTATCTTGTACATAATTCTTCTACTGATATTCTGCATGATTATTTTGCATTTACTTAGAGATAAATATTGTCTTTCAAAATGAAATGTAATGTAAGGGCCTTAAGAGTAGAGGTTGATTCATTTTCACACTGTATCCTCATATATAGCAAAGTATCAGTGTGTGTTGTATGCATTTAATAAATCTTCTTTGATTTGATTACTTGGATTATTTATCCCATTCATCTTTTGAAAGGCATTCAGTTTGAGTATGATTTTAAAATTAGATTTAAGAGATGAAAGGGACTTCTGAGAATCAGAACATGGTTCAAAAACCAATACATGACCTCGAGCAGATTATCTTTATACCATGCTTTATATTTAGTGATCTAGTCTTTACTTGGCAATTAGAAAATATAGGACTAGAGTAAACAAATTATAAGCATGCATGATATTTATTAGGAGCTAGAACTATTATTTGGTTTCATTGATCTGTGATTTGGCTTCCTGATGAAGCTGCACTATCATATTTTGCTGTCTATATATAGCATCACAGTTAATGCCAAAAAAGGGTATTTATCTAATACTTAAAAGGATTTTTTTCAAATTTTAGATATAGTAGAAATGGAGCAACTACATTTAGAATAAGGATAAATCACAGACACAAGAAGGTTTAGGTTCAAACCTTCCAAATATTGCATTGTGGCTCTAAGTAAATTACTTAAATTACTATTGCTACAGGCAAATTACCAAGACTGTAAGTAAAAGAGATAGGTTAGATGGAGGTTGATCAGCCTAAATTTCCTCCAGAAGTGAAATCACAAGTCTCCACAGATAAAATGAAGTAAAAGACTCTGCTAACTAAATCTTTCGTGGGATAGGAAGAGGGGGTTAGTATGACTGCTGTACTTTGTCAAAGAGTTTTTACCCTTCACTTCTTTCTATAATTGTAAGACATTGGATGGATTTGTTTTTAATGATTAATTATTGGCTTTCCTAATAGTTAATTATTTTGTTATAAATTCAGTTTAATCATATTGTTCAGTCTTTTAAACTCTAGAGATGATAAAATTTGGAATTTTCTGTTTAATATTTTGATAGCAGCTGAGGTTACACCCAGAGAGACTTTAGAAATTCAGAACTCTGATGTCATCAACCAACAGAAAAGCAATCAGGATTACAGTTGGGAAGAATACAGGCCTTTTAAGACAACAAGGTATCCAGTGCAAACAGCTCCAATGTAATTACCAGATGATGAGGAGAAATCCCAAATTTGGTAAATAGAAGGGAATTGGGTTAACTGCTTGGGGAAGAGGATCTGCTTATATTTCCACAGATGAAGAAAGAATCAGATGGCTGACAATGAGACTGTCAAAAGGACTCTTAAAATCTTCAGAAATCATTGGATTTCCTAACACAAGATGAAACTATTTCAGTTCCTGAAAAACCAGCAAGAATCATTGGGTTCCCTGAGATGAAAAATTGTTGATGAGACTTTTTGCAGTACTTCAGGGCTTACAGGAACTATTGGATTCCTGGCACATGAATTAATGGACAATGGATTGCTTATGGACTATTTCTAGGACTTATGGGCATGTGTAAAATTTCAGATTGATTCTTGTTATTTGTTACATTACTACTAGCCTGTGTTATATTGCTATGTTCTTATGTAAATTGTGTATAATGCCTCCCATATTGATGGATTTATGTATACCATGTATATCTGTTACAAAGTTCTGGCCCATATTGATAGATTTATATGTACCCCTTCAGAAACCCACTAATCTGATTAGATTTCCTATTTCCTTTGGTGTTTTCATCTAACAAAAGAAAGGGGGAGATGTTGGAATCCTTACTAACTGCTAACTAATTAGAGTTGATCTAATCTTACAAGAAGATGTTTTGGGCAGAACCTGAAACAAGGTACTAAGTAGAACTAATTAATACAAGGCTTGTGTTCACACCTTTACTCATTGGAGTTCAATGAGTTCACACCTCCCTTGAAGCTCTTTGGGCCAGAGAGCACTATGGGAGAAAACCTATAATCCCTCTCTCTGGAAGGAGCATAAATAGGTCAATGGGCCAGTCGAAGAAGTTCTTCAGAGGAAGACGCTACAAGTCGAGATTTCACCGGAATGACATGAAGACTGGAGCTGGCTGGAGGCTGAAGAAAGCAGAGGCAGAGGCTGAAGGTCCAGACCTTTGGATTTAAAGACATTCGGAGAGAGCTCTTGGAACCAAGCAGAGAGATAGGCCTCTAAGCTAACCGGGCTATATTGGAGATAATAAAAGATCTGAACTTTTATCACCTGGCTGCGTTTTGAGAAGAAAAAGCTCACCAGCATTTTGGCGCCCGAACAGGGATCGATTCAGATCCATCTGAACTAGATCACAACATTTTGGCGCCCAACGTGGGGCTGACAGACCCCCCCCCCCCCCCAATCGATTTCAGTGGAAAAGCTATGATCCTGATCCAGTGGAAAAGACTCTTCAACCCAGAAATTAGGGTGAGTGCAACAAAGAAATTTTGTTAGAAGAGTTAAAGTAGAATTTCAGCTAAGATGGGACAGATATTTAGAAAACAGCCTGTTTCTGTTCAAGGAAAATGTTTAGAGAGCATTGTCAAAATTATGGAAAGCCAAGGTTTAATTATAAGTTTACAGCAAATCACTGAATTTTTACAAACTGTAAAGGACATATGTCCTTGTTTCTCTCTTGATAAGGAATTAGATCTAAATGAATGGAAATTGGTTGGAGAGGATCTTTGTCAATTCTATGATAAAAATGGGCCTAACTCAATAATTAATACATATAATATAATACAATTGGCTATAAGAAGTTATTTAAGTGATAGAATGATGAAAAGGAAAGTACAGGAGGAAGAAGTGCCAACTTTACTAGGTGAAAAGGAGGACAAATCAGATGAGAATGAAGTTAATTACAATTCTGAGTATGATACTTCACAGCAGGAGGAATTAGGTGATCCCACATCTCATGACCTTCCCCCTGCAATTAACCCTTCATGGGTGGAACAAGGGGGAGGGAGAGAGACAGAAACACAGTCAGCTTCTCCTGTAAAGCAGAATTTAACAAGATTAGAAAAAGCATTAATTAAGGCAAAAAATGAAGGAGAAGATATATCTGATTTTATAAATGCATATCCTGTGATTGAAGAGCTCAACTCCTCAGGTCAAAAAGAGAGAAAATACACTGCTTTTAATTTGGGAAAAATTAAAGATTTGAAAAAGGGTTGCACTCTTTATGGGGCTACATCATCTTATGTGAAGATGTTACTAGATAATTTGTCTTATGAAATCCTAACCCCGAATGACTGGAAATCCATAACGAAAACTTGTCTAGAACCAGGACAAAATTTATTGTGGCTTTCGGAGTTTCATGAATTATGTAGGATTCAAGCCCAACGCAATAGGCAAACAGGAGCTATTGTACAAGTTGCTTTTGACCAACTAGCTGGTCAAGGTCAGTATGCAGAGAGTTCAGAACAGATTTATTATCCCTTAACAGTGTATGAGCAAATTTCTAAGGCTGCAATAAAAGCTTGGAATTCTCTCCCTGGACAGAAAGATGGAAATAATGTTTTCACAAAAATAGAGCAAGGCCCCAATGAACCTTTTGCAGATTTTGTGGGACGTTTACAAACAACTGTAATAAGAACCATTGGAGACAATGCAGCAACAGAAATAATGACTAGACATTTGGCTAAGGAAAATGCCAATGAGATTTGCAAGAGAATTATATGGGGGCTAGACAAAAATGCTCCTTTAGAAGAAATCATTAGACGCTGTGCCACAGTGGGCACAAATGCTTGGTTCCAAGAGCTCTCTCCGAATGTCTTTAAATCCAAAGGTCTGGTCCTTCAGCCTCTGCCTCTGCTTTCTTCAGCCTCCAGCCAGCTGCAGTCTTCATGTCATTCCAGTGAAATCTCGACTTGTAGCGTCTTCCTCTGAAGAACTTCTTCGACTGGCCCATTGGCCTATTTATGCTCCTTCCAGAGAGAGGGATTATGGGTTTTCTCCCATAGTGCTCTCTGGCCCAAAGAGCTTCAAGGGAGGTGTGAACTCATTGAACTCCAATGAGTAAAGGTGTGAACACAAGCCTTGTCTTAATTAGTTCTACTTAGTACCTTGTTTCAGGTTCTGCCCAAAACATCTTCTTGTAAGATTAGATCAACTCTAATTAGTTAGCAGTTAGTAAGGATTCTAACAATATTTTATTCCCCCAATTACATATGAAACATTTTTAATTTGTTTTTGAAACTTTGAGTTACAAATTGTCTCTCATCCTCTCTTCACTTTTTTTTTTGTTTGTTTTTGCTGAGGCACTTGTGGTTAAGTGACTTGCCCAGAGTCACACAGATAGGAAGTTCTAAGTGTCTGAGGTTAGATTCTGTAGAGGTACTCCTGACTTCAGAGCTGATGCACTATCCACTGGACCAATTAGCTGCCCCTATCCTTCTTCACTTTTTCTCATTGAGAAGGCAAGCAACTCAAAATAGGTTATACATGTGTGGCCATACTAAACACATTTCTATATTAGTCATACTGTGTAACAAAACATGAACCACCCCCCCCCCAAAAAAAAACTTTAAGAAATAAAGAAAAAAATATATATATTTCAATCTCTATTCAGAAATCATCAGCTTTTTCCTCTGTGGATAGATAGAATTTTTCATAGTAACTCACTCCTCAGAGTTGTATTGGATCCAAGTACTGCTAAGAATAGCTAAATCATTCACAACTTATCATCTTACAATATTGCTGTTACTTTGTACACAGGACATGTCACTTTCTACCAACTTCAGTAAGGCTTTCTAGGTCTTTTCAGAACATTTTGTTCATCATTTCTCATAGCCCAATAATATCCCATTACATTTATATACTATAATTTTTTTGGTCATTCTGCAATTGATGGGCACCACCTCAATTTCCAATTCTTTATGACTAGAAAAAAAAGCTGCTAAAATATTTGTGTACATATATATTTTCTTTTTGTAAAATATTTTGGGGGATACAGAACTAACAGTGGTTGCTAAGATAAAGTAGTGCATAGTTCTATAGCCTTTTCAGTATAATTCTAAATTGTTCTGCAGAATGTTGAACTCCACCAACAGTCTACTGTCTGTCTCATATTTCCAACATTTCCATCAAAACTTGCCATTTTCCTATTCTGTGCTATTAGCCAATTCGATATGTATTAGGTGGTACCTTGGACTTGTTTTAATTTGAATTTCTCTACTCAGTAATGAATTAGAAAGGGGCAGAGCCAAGATAGCAACAAAAAGTCAGAAAGCTTTGTGAAATTTCCCAATTTTTTTTTAAATTAAGTCAAACCAATAAACAGAATGGAGTGACAAGACCTACAAAAAGATGGAGTGAAAAAATTTTCCAGCATAAGATAAATTAGAAGGATTTCAGTAAAGAGCTGAAGGTTGTTAACCACAGTATAGATTAAGAAGTAATACCCCTCAGTTCTAACTCAACATGGCAGGGGAACATCAGACCAGTTCTTGAGCCTCTATTCCCAATTCAGAAGGCAAATTGCCAGTTCCAGAGACCAAGAAACTACAAAACCCAGGAGGCTGGGCAACCCCTGTGCAAGGCACAATCCTTTAATACAAGAAAGCTTAGGAAAATGCCCATTGTAGTTCAGTAGTAGAGTTTAATTCCAAAAACAATCAAATAGACCAAAAAAAGGGCAAAAAGTAAAATGAGAATTTTGATCCAAAAAAAATGGAATTCAACGAAACGGAAACATTTAATAATTTCTGATGAAATAACAACAACAACAACAACAACAAAAAAAAAAAAAACAGAAAATGTGATCTTCAAATACACCATACAAAAGAAGCATTAAAAAGTAAATAGGAAAGAAAAATATATTATTTAATAGTTAAACTATTTACATCCCCATGAAAAGATTATAGTTTAATTCTTGAGAACTGTATCTTTATTAGAACAGTTAAAAGAGGTATACACCAACAGAGAGTGTGGATTATAGTTTATGTTGATGTTATGATAGAAAAAAGAAATTAAGGGGTGAAAAAGATTGCACTGAGAGAAGAACAGAGGCAATATATGGTAAGTTAAATTATATGAAAGGTACAAATGATTCCTTATGGTAGAAGGTATAAAGGGAAGGTATGATCATCATTTGAATCTTAATATCACTAGATTGCACTCAGAAAAAGAGTATCATATTGACTCATCTGGGTATAGAAATTTATCTTTCCCTATAGGAAAGTAGAAGGAAAAAGAAGAAAGAAAAGGCAGAGAGTCTGTAGAAATTGAGAGAGGCATGGATAAGAAGAAAAACACAGCTAAGGAAAGATAGGATGAAAAGAGAAAAACAAAGAATATACATGGAAGAAAATAAATTGGGGGAAATTCACAACTTGTAATCATAACTATGAATATGAGTGAATGAACTCTCCCATCAAACAAAAGTAGACAGATGATAAAGAGGAACCATAAAATTGCATGAGCTCCCCAAAGTTTCCCTCAGAAACAACACTAAATCATCATCTAAATGGATATTGGTCTAAGAGAACCAATAAAAATTAAGAGTGAAGCAGTTTTTCAACTTAATATAAAATAGAGCTACTTTAGGAAAGGTCTGCCTCAAGTGGGTAAAAAAGAAGCATGGTCTAGTGCAAGAGTAGTACTGAGAGTCCAGAAAGAGGATCTTAGCCACAGCACAGATCATCATCTCAAACCTGTCTCAGTAGGCCATTGAATCATCTGTGCAGAATGAAATTATGAGCTCCTAACCTTGGCACAACAGACCAGCTCAACTTAGCACAGTGGGAAATCTGTCAGCACTTTGGGCCCCAGTGCAGAATGGCATTGTTGAGCCTCTGATCTCCCTATAAAAGAAGTGTGGGAAAAGTGACCCCTTTCCCTAGAAAAAGAGCTCAACTTTAAAAAATGTGAACAACAACAAAAAAGAGTCCTGGCCATAGAAAGTTACTATAGTGATAAGGAAGATCAAAACACAAACTCAGAGGAGGACAGCAATGACAAAATGTATACATGTGAAGCCACAAATAAGAACACAAACTGGTTTCAACCTAAGAAGCTTTTGTTGGAAGAGCTTAAAAAGGATTAAAAATTATATATGAGAGGTAAAAGAAAAATTGGGAAAAAAATGACAACTAAACAGGAGAATTATGAAAAAAGTCAGCAGCTTAGAAAAAGAAGCACAAAAATTGACAAAAAAAACAAAACAAAACAAAATAAAACCAAAAAAAAAAAAAACCCAAAAACAAAACAAAACAAAAAAACTCCTTAAAAGAATGAATACACAAAACTAGGTATTTACCCACACCTAACACCATTTGTCAAGATAAGGTTGAAATGAGTTCATGATTTATGCAGAAAGAGTGATATCATAAGCAAATTAGAAGAACATAGTAAAGTTTACTTCAGATCTGGAGAAGGAAAGGATTTGTGACCAAAGAAGAACTGGAGATAATTATTGAACACCAAATACATAATTTTTGTTATGTTAAGTTAAAAAGTTTTTGTACACACAAAATTAATGCAGACAAAATTAGAAGGAAAACAATAAATTAAGAAAATATTTTTACATTCATAGGTTCTGATAATGGCCTCATTTCTAAAATATATAGAATTGAGTCAAATTTATAAGAATTCAAACTATTCTCCAATTGATAAATGGTCAAAGAATATGAACAGACAATTTTCAGATAAATAAATTAAAACCCTTTCTAGTCATATGAAAATGTGCTCTAAATCATTATTGATCGGAGAAATGTCAGTAAAGATAACTTTGAGATACAACTACACATCTCTCAGATTGGCTAAGATGATAAGAAAAGATAATGACAAATGTTGTAGGGGAATATGGAAAAACTGGGACACTAATACAGGTGGAATTGTGAATTATCAAACTGTGCATACCCTTTGATCCAACACTGTTTCAACTAGGCCTGTATTCCAAAGAGATCTTAAAGGAAGGAAAGGGACATACAACTGCAAAATAGTTTGTGGCAGCCCTTTTTTTAGTGGCAAGAAACTGGCAACTGAATGGATGCCCATCAGTTGGAAAATGGAGGAATAAGTTATGGTATATAAATGTTATGGAATATTATTGTTCTATAAAAAATAATTAGCAGGATGATTTTAGAAAGGCCTGGAGAGACTTACATGAACTGATGTTAAGTGTAATGAGCCAAACCAGGAAATCATTGTACAGAGTAACAATATTATATAATGATAAATTCTAATGGGCATGACCCTTTTGAAAAATGAGATGATTGAGGTCAGTTTCAATGATCTTGTGATGAAGAAAGGCACCTAGACACTGTGAGAGGACCATGAGAACTGAATGTGGATCACAACATAGTAATTTCACTCTTTTTGTTGTTTGCTTACATTGTTTTCTTACTCATTTTCTTTCCTTTTTGATCTGAATTACCTCTTTGATTTGCACCAAGATAATTGTATAAATATGTTTACATGTAATGGATTTAACATATTTGAATAGGTATAACGTATATCAGATTACTTGCCATCTAGGAGAGTGAGTGGGGAAAAGGAGGAGAAAAATTTGGAACACAAAGTTTTGCAAGGACCTATGTTGAAAAGTTATCCATGAATATGTTTTGAAAATTAAAAAAAAACACTTTATTAAAAAAGGAGAAAAAGAAATAATAGATGAAATGAAAAGAATATCCCTGAACAAAACAACATTTTACAAAGTAGAATTGGCCAAATTGAAAAAAAGAATAAAAAAGCTAATCATAGAAAATGATTCATTAAAAATTAGAATTTGACAAGTGGGAAAAGAACTACTAAATGAGACATAAAGAAGCAGTAAAACAATTTTTAAACTGTAAGAAATAGAATAAAATGTAAAATACTTCATTAGAGAAAAAAAACTGGACAACACCTTTTAAGAAAGTATCTAGGAAAACTAACCTGATATTCTAGACTCAGTGGCTAAAATAGACATAGAAAAATATACCAGTGATCTCTTGAAAGAAACTATAAAATTAAAACTACAAGGATATTGTAGTTACATTCAAGAACTATCAGGTAATGAAGAAATACAGAAGCAGTCATAAAGAAACAATTAAAATAGTAAGGTTTCATAGTCAGGAATACACAGGATTTAACAGCTTACACATTAAAAGTTTAGAGGATCTGGGTTATGATATTCTGTGAGCCAAAGGAGCTTGGACAAAATCAAGAATCAACTAGCCAGAAAAATTGGCCATAACCAGTTAGGGTAAAAGATTAATTTTCCATAAAAGAGGGGACTTTCAAAAATTTCCTAGTTTAAAAAAAAAAAAAAAAACCAAAAAAAAAAACCAACAACACTGAAAAAGGCCCAGTCGGATGGAGGAGACAAGGCATGACTTTTTCTGAGCTCTCACCATGTCCCTCAAATTAAAAACAAATCCAGCCTCTGAGCTACTTTGAAGTGACAAAACCCACACATATTTGGAGTGTAACAAATTTCCAGCAGAAGATAATTTGGAAGATCTGATAAAATGTCTGTTTCAATCTGGCATGGAGGGAGGTGGATTGAGAGCAGGTAGCCTGAGTACAGCATAGGCATTCAGCACAGGCAGTGCACAAAACCAGGGTGCTGTGGGCTCCATTTACTGAGAGAAATACACAACCATGTTGGTTACTCTGTCCTGGTTACAAGTCAGAGGATCAGTACATTACTGTCAAACATCCAATACAAAAACAAAAGGCAAATAGTGAGCCATTAAGCCCCAGAATATCATAGGACCTGGCCACACCCACCCAGCAAAAGAAGTGAGTCAGCACTAATCCAGGTCAGCCTGTTGCCTATAGAGGAATCTTGAATAATCCCCCTTTTGCCATAAAAGCAGATCTCAACCTTTTTTTGATGAGCAAAAAAGCAAAAAAAAAAAAAAATTCTGATCATAGATAGTTTTTATGAAGAAGGAAAAGAATAGGTTTCAGAACCTGAAGAGTGATATGAATTGGTCCCCATCTTACAAGGTTCTCTTGGAATAATTCAAAAAGAAGCTTAAAAGAGAGTTAGAAATAAGAAAAGAAAACAAGAAAAAGTGGGACAGTTGCAAAAGAGTTTGGAAAAGGAAACACAAAAATTATCTGAAAATAACTCCTTATGAAATAGATTAAGTGAAAGGGGGAAAAAACATATAATTCCTTAAACAATAGATTTGACAAAATAAAAAAAAAAGAAACAACTCTTTAAAAAAGAATTTGTAAAATGGAAAAAAATGCAATGAATAAAATAATTCATATAAAAGTGGTTGAAGGCAAAATGAGATTTTTTTTTAAAGCTAACTGAAGAAAATAATTGACAAAAAAATAGAATTGAACACACTGAAGTGAATGAATCAATGGAACATCAAGAATCAGTCAAACAAAACCAAAAAAAAAAAAAAATTGAAAAGGCAGAAAAAAATGTAAAATAAGTGATTGGGATATCAACTGACTGGGAAAATAGATCTAGGAGAGACAATCTAAGAATTATTGGACTTCCTGAAAACTACATTTCACTATTTTTTTTTTTTTTTTTTTTTTTTTTTTTTTAGTGAGTTATTTTCTTTTTCCAATTCACAACTTCTGTTTCCCTGCACTTCTTGGGAGTTTTTTATCTTTTCCAATTCACATTTCAGGAAGTTGTTGCTCTCTTGCATAGCTTCTCTTTCCTTTCCCCATTTCTCTTCTAGCTCTCTTTTAAGGTTTTTAATAGTCTCTTCTAGGAGAGCCTTTTGTATTGGAGACCAACAATTGTCTGGAGACTGTCTGCTCTTAGTCTCTTCAGGGTTGAAAAGCTGTTCTCTTTCTGTATAAAAACTATCAATCATTCTTTTGATTTTTTTACTCATTTTGTTAAAGCCTGTAAGGTCTGCCTTCAGGGCCAGGAGGTTACCAGCTTCCTCTGCAGAGCAATGATAGGTGTATGGAAGGGTAGCTGTCCTGACAGCCAGCTACAAAAAGCAGGGAGGAGCTGGAGTGCTCTGGGAAAAGAGTTCCACACCCGAAAGTAATTCAGGCCTGCAGGGCCGAGCTGGGAAAGTGCCCTGAAAAGAAGCCCCACTGTGTGGGATAACGACTGCCCTGGGGCTAGACACTTAGCAGTGAGAGTTTCACTTCCCAAGCCAAACCCTGCCCTGGTGCTATGGGTATTAGAAGCAGAGCAGTGAATGGATTTGCAGGGACTGGAAGTGTCTGCCCGGGAAGCACAGTCATCTGGGGAGGTTCTATTGCCCCAGGATGAGCCCCCAACTCTGCCGATTAGAGGCTGCCCAGGCTGTGCCCCCCTGCCGTGCAGATCAGCAACTGCCCCCGCAAAAGCCCTGAACCACAGGATGTGGCCGCAGGGCTGCCTTACAGTCTGCCTGAATCACTTCTGGGTTTGAGGGTCCACAGCCAGATCTTGCTAGGGTCTGGCGTTTTTTATAGTACCCTCTGCTCTAGGCTTCAATTTCTCTGACAGTTTACTGCTTTGTAATCAAGGCAGAGCAGTCAGCCTATAGCAGAACCGTCTCTATAACTTCTCCAGCCACAGAGATCACCCCTGCCCCGGTCTGCTCAGGACATTAGCCTCTCACTGCCTGTGCTAGTCTGTTCCTGGCCCCTCAGGACAAACCTTTCCTGGCGAGCTTCCAAATTGACTTGGGCTGGTAAGTTGTAGTGCTTCTAATCTTCATGAATTTAAGGCTGGATTAAATAGTTGGTTATGAGAGGAATGAGCGGAGCTTAGAGAATCCTGTGGGCCTGCTCCACCATCTTGGCTCCGCCCCCTTTCCTGAAAACTACAATGAAAAAAAAAAAAAAAAAAAAGAGCCTGGACATTATCTTTTAGGAAATCATAAAGAAAAACTACCCAGATGTCCTAGCATCAGAAGATAAAATAGCAAATAAAAGAATTCACCAATCACCTCCTGAAATAGACTACAAAATGAATCCTCCAAGGAATATTATAGCTGAATTTCTGAACTATTGGACCAAGGAAAAAAATATTGCAAAGAGCCAAAAAGAAACAATTCAAATATAGAAGAGGTGCAATCAGGATTATCTAAGACCTAGCAGCATCCACCTAGGGGATCAAAGGGCCTGGCATCTGATATTCTGAATGGCAAAGGAACTTTAAATGTAGTCAAGAATAAACTATCCAGCAAAACTGAGCATTATCTTTCAGGAAAGAAGATAGCCATTCAATGATACAGGTGAATTCCATTAATTTCTGATGAAAAGACCACTGCAGAACAAAAAATTTGACCTCCAAATATTAAACTTAAGAGAAGCATAAAAAGTTAAAAGAAAAAAAAAAACTTTTGGGAGCTATATCTCTGTTATATATATACTTAGAGAATGCAGATATAATTTGGTTTTACTGTTATAAAATACAAAAAAAAAAGAAATTAGAGATGGAAAGAAGATTATATTGAGAAAACAGAAAAATGGACATAAAATGAGGGAAATCACATCTTCTGAGGAGACAAAGAAGACCTATTATAATTGAAGGAAAGAAGAAAAGGGAATAAACATTGTGTGATTCTTAATTTCAAAGAATTTTGCTCAAAGAAAGACTATTAGCCATATTTGGTTTCACAGAGAAACTTGTTTTACCTTATAGGGAAGTAGGAGGGAAAATGAGAAAGGAAAGAGGGAGGCTAATAGAAGGAAAAACAGAAGTAGTATGAGAAAGTATAAGAAAGGGGGAGATGATGTAAAGGGGGTAGGGCTATTTGAGGGAAGTTGTGGTAAGAAGAAAAATACTGAAGAGGAGAGAAAGAGGGAAAGGAAATATAAAAGCACAACAGGGTAAAAAAGCTGGCAGGAAATATAGACAGTCATTTTAACTGTGAATGTGAATGGATTGAACTCTCCTATAAAACAGAAACAGCAGACTAAACTAAAAGCTAGATTCTTACAATATGTTATTTACAAGAAACTTATTTAAAGCAGAATGATACATTTTGAGTGAAGGTAAAAGGCTGAGCAGAATCTATTATAGTTCATGTAAAAAAAAGGGAGGGGTAGAGATCCTGATCTCAGATCTAGCAAAAGCAAAAATGGATTTAATTTTTAAAAATATAAGGAAGGAAAGTATATCTTGCTAGAAGAGTACCATAGAAAATGAAGTAACATATATGCTTCAAGTGGTATGGCTTTTAAATTCTTAAAGAAGTTAAGAGAGGTGCAAGAAGAAATAGAAAGCAAAACTATACCAGTGGGGGAACTCAATCTTAATCTCTCAGAACTAGAAAAAATCTAATCATAAAACAAATAAGAAAGAAGTAAAGGAGGAAAATAGAATTTTAGAAAAGTTAGCTATGATAGATGTTAGGAAAAAATTGAATGGAGACTGACAATAGTACAAATTTTTTTCAGGGATTCATGGAAACTATACAAAAATTGATCATGCATTAGAGCATAAAAGCCTCAAAATCAAATGATGAAAGGTTGATATAGTAAATGCATTTTTACCAGATCATGATACAATAAAAATTACATACAAAAACAGAGCAGGGGAAAATAGACCAAAAATTAATTAGAAGCTAAATGATCTAATCCTAAAGAATGAGTGTGTGAAATAACAAATCATGAACACAATCAATAATTTCATCCAAGAGAACCCAAAATTTGTGGAATGCAGAAAAGTAGTAATAAGGAGAAATTTTATATATCTAGATGTTTACTTGTATAAGATAGAGAAAGAGAAGATTATGGAATTGGGCATATAATTAAAAAACCCACAATTAAATAACAAATTTGAAATTCTAAAAATAAAAGGGGAGATTAATAAAATAGAAAATAGGAAAACTATTGAATTAATAAATAAAACTAAGAGTTGGTTTTATGAAAAAATATATAAACTTTTAGTTAATATTATTAGAAAATGGAAAGAAGAAAATCAAATCATTAGCCTCAAAAATAAAAAAAAGGGAGAACTTTCCACCAATGAAGAAGACATTAGAGCAATAAATAGGAGGTATTTTGCCCAACAACATGTCAATAAATATGATAGTCTAAGTGAAATGGATTAATAGCTACAAAATATAAATTGACTAGGTTAACAGAAAAAGGAATAAATTATTGAAACAGTCCAATTTTAGAAAAAGAAATAGAACAAGCTATTAATCAACTCACAAAGAAAAAATCTCCAGGGCCAGATGAATTTACATGTGAATTCTACTAAATATTTAAAGAACAATTAATTCTAATACTATAACAAACTATTTAAAAAATTGGGAAAGAAGGAGTCATACCAAATTCCTTTTATAATACAGATATGGTGCTGATACCTAAAGCAGGTAGAAGAAAAACAGAGAAAGAAAAAGTATAGGCCAATTTTCCCAATGAATATTGATGGAAAAATCTAAATAAAATATTAGCAGAGAGATTACAGAAAGTCATCCCTGGGTTAATACACCATGACCAAATAGGATTTATACCAGGAATGCAGAGTTGGTTCAATATTAGGAAAATTACTAGCATAATTGACTATATCAATAACCAAACTAACAGAAATCATATGATTATCACAATAGATGCAGAAAAAGAATCCACACACACACACACACACACACACACACACACACACACACACACACATATATAGTTTTAGATCTGCCACAATGAGGCCAACTTCACATGCATTTTTTCATTAATTCCCTTGAAATTTGTGACCTTTTGTTTTTCCAGATGAACATTTAAATTATTATTTTTTTAGATCTGTAAATAGTTTCTTGGAAGTTTGGTATGGCACTAAATAAGCAGATTAATTTAGGTAGTATTGTCATTTTTATTATATTCACTCTCAGCTTACCCATAAAAACTTCATATTTTTCCACTTGATTAGATCTGATTTTATTTGTGTGGAAAGTGTTTTGTAGTTGTATTCTTATAGTTCTTACTTTCCCTTGGCAGATAGATTCCCAAATATTTTATATACTCGACAGCTATTTTGAATGGGATGTCTATTTATCTCTTGCTGCTGGACTTTGTAGGCAATATAAAAAATGCTGAACATTTCTGTAGGTTTAGTTTGTATCCTGCAACTTTGCTAAAGTTGTGAATTGTTTCTTCTAGTTTTTTTTTTTTTTTTTAGTTTTTTTCTGTAAGAATCAACCATTATATCTTAGAATACCATGTATCATCTGCAAAGAGTGAAAATTTAGTTTCTAATCTAATTCATTTAATCTCTTCTCTTATTTTTGAAGCTAGCATTTCTAAGAAAATATTGAATAGTAATGATGATAGTGGGCAACCTTGTCTCACCCCTGATTTTATTGGGGATGGTTCTAGTTTGTCCCCATTTCATATGATGCTTGCTGATGGTTCTAGATACTCATTTTAAGAAAAACTCCATTTATTTCTATACTGTCCAGTGTTTTTAATAGGAATGGGTGTTCAATTATATCATTTTTTTTGCATCTATTGAGATATTCATATGATTTTTGTTTGGTTATGAATATAGTCAATTATGCTAATAGTTTCCCTAATATTGAACCAGCCCTGCATTCCTGGTATAAATTATACTTGTGTCATGATGCAATATCCTAGGGAAGACTTTCTGTAATGTCTTTGCTAATATTTTATTTAAGATTTTTGCCTCAGGGCAGCTGGGTAGTGCATTGGATAAAACATCAGCCCTGAAATCAGGAGGACCTGAGTTCAAATCTGGTCTCAGAAACTTAACACTTCCTAGCTGTGTGACCCTGGGCAAGTCACTTAACCTCAATTGCCTCAGCAAAAACAAAGAAACAAACAAACAATTACATCAATATTCATTAGAGAAATTGTTCTATACTTTTTTTTTTTTTTCTGTTTTTGCCTTACCTAGGTATCAGCACCATATCTGTGTCATAAAAGGAATTGGGTAGGACTTCTTACCATTTTTTTTTCCAAGTAGTTTGCATAGTATTGGAATTAATTGCTCTTTATATATTTGGTAGAATTCACATATAAATTCATCTAGCCCTGGAGAGTTTTTCCTTTGGGAATTGATTAATAGCTTATTCTATTTTTTTTTCTATAATGGGGCTATTTAAATAATTTATTTCCTCTTCTGTTAACCTGGTCAATTTACATTCATGTAGTTATTAATCCATTTCATTTAGACTATCAGATTTATTGACATATAGTTGGGTAAAATAACTTAACTTCATTTCTCTAATCTCTTCTTCATTGGTGGAATTTTCTCCCTTTTCATTTTTGAGACTAACAATTTGATTTTCTTCTTTCCATTTTCTAATCCAATTAATTAAAGATTTATGTATTTTTTTTTCATAAAACCAACTCCTAGTTTTTTTATTAATTCAATTTTTATTAATTCAATTAATTCAATATTTTTTTACTTTAAATTTTATCAATATCTTCTTATTTTTAGAGCTTCAATCTTGGTATTTAATATAAGCTTTTTAATTTATCCTTTTTTTAGCTTATTTAGTTGCAAGCCTACTTCATTGGTCTTCTCTTTCTCTACTTTATACAAGTAAGCATCTAAAAATATAAAATTTTACCCAATTACCACTTTGGTTACATCCCACAAATTTTGGTATGTTGTCTTATTGTTGCCATTCTCTTGGATGAAGGTATTGATTGTGTCTATGACTTAATGTTTCACTCATTCATTCTTTAGGATTAGATTATTGAGTTTCCAATTCATTTTTGATATATTTTCCTCTGGCCTTTTATTGCAAGTAATTTTTATTGCATCTTGAAGTCACACACACACACACACAAAAAAACATTATTTATTTATTTATTTTAATTATTTATTTCATTCTGCATTTGATATTGAGGCTTGTATGCCTTAATATATGGTCAGTTTTTGTAGAGGTTCCATGAACTGCCAAGAAAAAATGTATTCCTTTCCATCTTCATTCAATTTTCTCCAAAGATCTATCATACCTAACTTTTCTAAAATTCTATTTATTTTCTTAATTTATTTCTTATTTATTTTATGGCTTGATTTATCTAGTTCTCAATTATCTAGGTGCTCAATTATCATAGTTCTGCTGTCTTTTTCTTCTTGCAGCTCTCTAAACTTCTCATTTAGGAATTTAGATACTATATCATTTTGTGCATATATGCTTACTGTTGATATTACTTCATTACCTATGATGCCCTTTAGCAAGATATAGTTTCCCTTCTTATCTCTTTTAATTAGATCCATTTTTGCTTTTGCTTAATCTGAGATCAGTATCGCTACCACTGCTTTTTTTTTTTTTTTTACACTTCACCAGAAGCATAATAGATTCTGCTCCAGCCTTCTGCCTTTACTCAAAATGTATCCCTCAGCTTTAAATGTGTTTTTCATCTACAACATATTGTAGTATTCTAACTTTTAATCCAATCTGCTTTCTATATCTGCTTTATGGGAGAGTTCATACCATTCATATTCATAGTTAAAATGACAATTCTTTATTTCCTGCCATTTCATACCATTGATATTCATAGTTAAAATGACAATTCTTTATTTCCTGCCATCTTACCCCAAATTACACTTTTCTTTTTACCTTTACCTTTACCTTCTCCCCAGTATTTTGCTTCTGACTATCACTTCTCTAAAATAGCCCTCCTCCTTTACAGTCTCTCCCCTTCTTATACCTTTTCCCTATTACTTATGCTTTTCCTTCTATTCACCTCCCTCTTTTTTCCCCTTTCTCCTCCCATTTCCATATAAGGTCAGACAAGTTTCTCTGTGAAAACAGATATAACTTTCTTTGAGATAAATCTGATGAGAATAGGATTCAAACAATGTCCATCTCTCTTTATTCTTTCCCTTACTTATAATAGTTCTTCTCTGCCTCTTTGTCAGATGTAGTTTCCCTTATTTTACCTCAATTTTCCTTTTTCCAGTAGAATCCCCTTACCACCTCTATCTAGTTTCTTTTTGATATTATCATAGTAAAATCAAATTATAGCTGTACTCTCTAAGTATACCTATAACAGAGATATAGATTTCAAGAGTTTTTTTTTTTTTTTTTTTTTTTTTTTTTTTTTTTTTTACCTTTTTATGCTTCTCTTGAGTTCTGTATTTGGAGGTGAAAATTTTTGTTCAACTCTGGTCTTTTCATCAGAAATAAATAAAAATCATCTGTATCATTGAATGCCCACCTTCTTCCCTAAAAGAATATTCTCATTTTAGCTTGATAATTTAATTCTTGGCTGCATTGCAAGTTCATTTTCCTTTTAGAATATCAGATTCCAGGACTTACAATACTTTAAGGTGGAAAATGTCCTGGGTAATCCTGATTGTGGTTTATCTATATTTGAATTGCTTCATTCTGGCTACATGCAATATTTTTCCTTGGGCAATAGTTCTGCAATTTAGCTATGATATTCCATGGAGTTTTTATTTTGGGGTCTCTTTCAGGAGGTGATTTTGTGAATTCTTTCAATGGCTATTTTACCTTCTGATTCTAGGACACCAGAACAGTTTACCCTGATGATTTCCTGAAAGATAATGTCTAGGCTCTTTTTTCATCATGGTTCTCAGGAAGTCCTATAATCCATAGATTGTCTTTCCTACTTCTACTTTCCAGGTCAGTTGTTTTCCAAGTAGTTATTTTAAATTTTCTTCTATTTTTTTCATTTTTTAAAATTTTACTTGACTAATTCTTGATGTCTCATTGAATCATTCAGTTCCATTTGTTCAGTTCCAATTTTAGTGAATTATTTAGTTACCTTTTTTAGCTCCTTTTGTATTTGGCCAACTGAAATTGCCCATTTTTGGCCATTGAATTTTTAAATGAGTTGTTTTCTTCTATGGATTTTTTCTATTTCACAATTTATTTTCAAGGAGTTGTTTTCTTTCTCCATTTTACTAATTCTGTTTTTTCAAGGAGTTGATTTATTTTTTTCCATTTCATAAATTCTGTTTTTTTTATTTTTTTATTTAATAATTACTTTATATTGACAGAATCCATGCCAGGGTAATTTTTTTTTACAACATTATCCCTTGCACTCGTTTCTGTTCCGATTTTTTTCCCCTCCCTCCCTCCACCCCCTCCCCTAATGGCAAGCAGCCCTTTATATGTTGGATATGTTGCAGTATATCCTAGATATAATATATGTTTGCAGAACCGAACAGTTCTATTGTTGCATAGGGAGAATTGGATTCAGAAGGTATAAATAACCCGGGAAGAAAAACAAAAATGCAGATAGTTCACATTCGTTTCCCAGTGTTCTTTCTTTGGGTGTAGCTGCTTTTGTCCGTCATTTATCAATTGAAGCTCAGTTAGGTCTCTTTGTCAAAGAAATCCACTTCCATCAAAATATGTCCTCATACAATATCGTTGTCGAAGTGTATAATGATCTCCTGGTTCTGCTCATTTCACTTAGCATCAGTTCATGTAAGTCTCGCCAGTCCTCTCTGTATTCATCCTGCTGGTCATTTCTTACAGAACAATAATATTCCATAACATTCATATACCACAATTTACCCAGCCATTCTCCAACTGATGGGCATCCATTCATTTTCCAGTTTCTAGCCACTACAAATAGGGCTGCTACAAACATTTTGGCACATACAGGTCCCTTTCCCTTCTTTAGTATTTCTTTGGGATATAAGCCCAATAGAAACAATGCTGGATCAAAGGATATGCACAATTTGATAATTTTTTGGGCATAATTCCAGATTGCTCTCCAGAATGGTTGGATTCGTTCACAACTCCACCAACAATGCATTAGTGTCCCAGTTTTCCATCCCCTCCAACATTCATCATTATTTTTTCCTGTCATCTTAGCCAATCTGAGAGGTGTGTAGTGGTGTCTCAGAGTTGTCTTAATTTGCATTTCTCTGATCAATAATGATTTGGAACACTTTCATATGAGTGGTAATAGTTTCAATTTCATCCTCTGAAAATTATCGGTTCATATCCTTTGACCATTTATCAATTGGAGAATGGCTTGATTTCTTATACATTTGAGTCAGTTCTCTATATATTTTGGAAATGAGGCCTTTATCAGAACCTTTAACTTTGAAGATGTTTTCCCAGTTTGTTGCTTCCCTTCTAATCTTGTTTGCATTAGTTTTGTTTATACAAAGGCTTTTTAATTTGATGTAATCAAAATTTTCTATTTTGTGATCAGTAATGGTCTCTAGTTCATCTTTGGTCACAAATTTCTTTCTCCTCCACAAGTCTGAGAGATAAACTATTCTATGTTCCTCTAATTTATTTATAATCTCGTTCTTTATGCCTAGGTCATGGACCCATTTTGATCTTATCTTGGTATATGGTGTTAAGTGTGGGTCCATGCCTAATTTCTGCCATACTAATTTCCAATTATCCCAGCAGTTTTTATCAAATAATGAATTCTTTTCCCAGAAGTTAGGGGCTTTGGGTTTGTCAAACACTAGATTGCTATAGTTGACTATTCTGTCTTGTGAACCTAACCTTTTCCACTGATCCACTAATCTATTTCTTAGCCAATACCAAATGGTTTTGGTGACTGCTGCTTTATAATATAATTTTAGATCAGGTACAGCTAGACCACCTTCATTTGATTTTTTTTTTTCATTAATTCCCTTGAGATTCTCGACTTTTTATTGTTCCATGTGAATTTTGTTGTTATTTTTTCTAGATCATTAAAATATTTTCTTGGAAGTCTGATTGGTATAGCACTAAATAAATAGATTAGTTTAGGGAATATTGTCATTTTTATTATGTTTGCTCGGCCGATCCAAGAGCACTTAATATTTTTCCAATTATTTAAGTCTGACTTTATTTGTGTGGAGACTGTTTTATAATTTTGCTCATATAATTCCTGACTTTCCTTTGGTAGATAGATTCCCAAATATTTTATGGTATCAACAGTTATTCTGAATGGAATTTCTCTTTGTATCTCATGCTGTTGGGTTTTGTTGGTGATGTATAAAAATGCTGAGGATTTATGGGGATTTATTTTGTAGCCAGCTACTATGCTAAAATTATGAATTATTTCTAATAGCTTTTTAGTAGAATCTCTGGGGTTCTCTAGGTATACCATCATATCATCTGCAAAGAGTGATAGTTTGGTTTCTTCATTGCCTACTCTAATTCCTTTTATATCTTTCTCGACTCTTATTGCAGAGGCTAGTGTTTCTAACACGATATTAAATAATAATGGTGATAGAGGGCAACCTTGCTTCACTCCAGATCTTACTGGGAAAGGTTCCAGTTTTTCCCCATTGCCTATGATGCTTACTGATGGTTTTAAATATATGCTCCTGACTATTTTAAGGAAAAGTCCATTTATTCCTATGCTCTCAAGTGTTTTTATTAGGAATGGATGTTGGATTTTATCAAATGCTTTTTCTGCATCTATTGAGATGATCATATGGTTTTTGTTTGGTTGGTTCTTGATATAGTCAATTATGCTAATAGTTTTCCTAATATTGAACCAGCCCTGCATTCCTGGTATAAATCCTATTTGGTCATAGTGTATTATCCTGGTGACGATTTTCTGTAATCTTTTTGCTAATATTTTATTTAAGATTTTAGCATCAATATTCATTAGGGAGATTGGTCTATAATTTTCTTTCTCTGTTTTCAGCCTACCTGGTTTAGGTATCAGTACCATGTCTGTGTCATAAAATGAGTTTGGTAGGACTCCTTCAATCCCTATTTTTTCAAATAGTTTATTTAGCATTGGAGTTAATTGTTCTTTGAATGTTTGGTAGAATTCACATGTAAATCCATCTGGTCCTGGGGATTTTTTCTTAGGGAGTTGATTGATAGTTTGTTCTATTTCTTTTTCTGAGATGGGACTGTTTAGGATATTTACTTCTTCCTCTGTTAGTTTGGGCAAGCTATATTTTTGGAGGTATTTTTCTATTTCATGTAAGTTGTCGAATTTGTTGGCATAAAGTTGGGCAAAGTAACTCCTAATTATTGCTCTAATTTCCTCTTCTTTAGTGGTGAGTTCTCCCTTTTCATTTTTAAGACTAACAATTTGATTTTCCTCTTTCCTTTTTTTAATCAGATTTACTAAGGGTTTGTCTATTTTGTTGGTTTTTTCATAAAACCAACTCTTAGTTTTATTAATCAATTCAATAGTTTTTTTTACTTTCAATTTTATTGACATCTGTTGGAATCCTTACTAACTGCTAACTAATTAGAGTTGATCTAATCTTACAAGAGGATGTTTTGGGCAGAACCTGAAACAAGGTACTAAGTAGAACTACCCATAATCCCTCTCTCTGAATCGGTCCCTGTTCGGGCGCCAAAATGTGGTGATCTTTTTCTTCTCAAAACGCAGCCAGGTGATAAGAGTTCAGATCTTTTATTATCTCCAATATAGCCCGGTTAGCTTAGAGGCCTATCTCTCTGCTTGGTTCCAAGAGCTCTCTCCAAATGTCTTTAAATCCAAAGGTCTGGTCCTTCAGCCTCTGCCTCTGCTTTCTTCAGCCTCCAGCCAGCTCCAGTCTTCATGTCATTCCAGTGAAATCTCAACTTGTAGCGTCTTCCTCTGAAGAACTCTCCGACTGGCCCATTGGCCTATTTATGCTCCTTCCAGAGAGAGGGATTATGGGTAGTTCTACTTAGTACCTTGTTTCAGGTTCTGCCCAAAACATCTTCTTGTAAGATTAGATCAACTCTAATTAGTTAGCAGTTAGTAAGGATTCCAACAGATCTCTCCTTTTATTTTTAGAATTTCAAGTTTAGTGTTTGACTGGGGGTTTTTAATTTGTTCCTTTTCTAGCATTTTTAGTTGCAAACCCAATTCATTGATCTTCTCTTTCTCTATTTTATACAAATAGGCCTCTAGAGATATGAAATTTCCCCTTATTACCGCTTTGGCTGCATCCCATACATTTTGGTATGATGTCTCATTATTATCGTTTTCTTGGGTGAAGTTATTAATTATGTCTATGATTTGCTGTTTCACCCAATCATTCTTTAATATGAGATTATTTAGTTTCCAATTATTTTTTGGTTTACTTCCCCCTGGTTTTTTGTTGAATGTAATTTTCATTGCATCGTGGTCTGAAAAGGATGCATTTACTATTTCTGCCTTACTGCATTTGAGTTTGAGGTTTTTATGTCCTAATATATGGTCAATTTTTGTATAGGTTCCATGAACTGCTGAAAAGAAAGTGTATTTCTTTCTGTCTCCATTACATTTTCTCCAGAGATCTATCACATCTAACTTTTCTAGTATTCTATTTACCTCTTTGACTTCTTTCTTATTTATTTTGTGGTTTGATTTATCTAATTCTGAAAGTGCTAGGTTAAGATCTCCCACTATTATAGTTTTACTGTCTATTTCTTCTTGCAGCTCTCTTAATTTCTCTTTTAAGAATTTAGATGCTACACCACTTGGTGCATATATGTTTAATATAGATAGTGCTTCATTATCCATGCTACCCTTTAGCAAGATATAGTGCCCTTCCTTATCTCTTTTAATTAGATCGATTTTTGCTTTAGTTTGATCTCAGATCAGGATGGCTACCCCTGCTTTTTTGACTTCACTTGAAGCATAGTAGATTTTGCTCCAACCTTTTACCTTTAACCTGCATGTATCTCCCCGCTTCAGGTGTGTTTCCTGTAAACAACATATTGTAGGATTCTGGCTTTTAATGCATTTTGCTAACCACTTCCTCTTTATGGGGGAGTTTACCCCGTTCACATTTATGGTTAGAATGACCAATTCTGTATTACTTGCCATCTTGTTAACCCCGGTTTATGCTTTTCTCCCTTCTTTCCCCTTTCCCCCCTTCCCAGTATTAAGCTTGTGAGCACCACTTGCTTCTCACAGCTCTCCCTTTTTAGTATCCCTCCCCCTGCCTTAGAGTTCCTCCCCCTATCTTACTCCTTTCCCTCCCAGTTTCCCTATTCCCTTCCACTTAGCTTATTCCTTCCCTTTTCACTTTTCCCTTCTCACTTTTCAATGAGGTGGGAGAAGTTTCACCAAAGATTGAATATGTCTTAAGATTTTTCACTTAAAGCCAATTCTGAAGGCAGTAAGATACCCAATATATTCATCCCCTCCATTCTTTCTCTCAGATATAATAGGTTTCCTATGCCTCTTCATGAGATGTACTACCCCCACTTTACCCTTTTTCTGGTACAATGTCCTTTCCACATCAATTTCTAGAACAAGATATACGTGTATTCTTTATACATCTATATAGTTGAAATATAGTTCCCAAGATTAATCTTTACCTTTTTAGATTTCTCTTGAGTTCTATATTTGTAGATCAAACTTTTTGTTAAGTTCTGGCTTTTTCATCAGAAATAGATGAAATTTGCTTACTTCGTTGAATGTCCATCTTCTTCCCTGGAAAAAGATGCTCATTCTCGCTGGGTAAGTTATTTTTGGTTGCATACCAAGTTCCTTAGCCTTTCGGAATATCATATTCCAGGCCCTTCGATCTTTTAATGTGGATGCTGCCAGATCCTGGGTGACCCTTATTGTGGCTCCTTGATACTTGAATTGGGTTTTTCTAGCCGCTTGCAATATTTTTTCCTTCATCTGAGGGTTCCGGCATTTGGCCACTATATTCCTTGGAGTTTTGATTTTAGGATCCCTTTCAGTGGGTGATCGATGAATCCTTTCAATGTTTATTTTTTCCTCTGTTCCTATGACTTCTGGGCAGTTCTCTTTGATAATTTCCTGGAAAATAGTGTCCAGGCTCTTTTTTTTCATCATTCTTTTCTGGGAGTCCAATGATTCTCAGATTGTCTCTCCTGGATCTGTTTTCCAGGTCTGTTGTCTTCCCCAGAAGGTATTTCACATTCTTTTCTATTGTTTGATTTTTTTGGATTTGCTTGACTGATTCTTCTTGTCTCCTCGAGTCATTCAATTCCATTTGTTCAATTCTGATTTTCAGTGAAGTATTTTCTGCACTCACTTTTTAAAAATCTTTTTCTAATTGTCCCATTGAGTTCTTTTGTTCTGTGGAATTTTTTTCCATTTCGCCAATTTTGTTTTCCAGTTCAGCAATCCTATTTTTCAAGGATTTTACTTCTTTATCCACTCTCTCTTTAACTGACTTCTCCAGGCTCTTTTGCCAAGCCTCCCTCTCCTTTTCCCAAGCCTTCCTCTCCTTTTGCCAAGCCTCACTCTGCTTTTCCCATTTTTCTTCTAGCTCCCTTGTGAGAGCCTTTTTAATTACTTCTATGAGGTTCATCTGTGCTGAGGAACAGATGATCTCCTCCTTTGGGGATTCACCTGGAGACAGTCTGTTTTTGTCTCCTCAGGATTTAGAGTCTGCTCTCTATCTGTATAGAAGCTGTCAAGGGTTAAAGTCCTCTTCAGTTTCTTGCTCATTCTGTCTAATAATCAAAGACAAACTAGCAAAGAAAAACAGAAAAAACTGGAGTCTTTCTTTGGGGGAGGGGCTGGGTGGTGTTACCGAGATTCCTCTACAGACTGCAGGGGGCAGCAGTGAGGCACTAGCAGGACTGTGCTGCGCCTGCGCTCTGAGATCCCAGAGCGTGCTGAGTCACTGTGGGGGAGGAAGGGGGGGGGCGGCCAGGTCCCGAGAGACTCCAGCTGTTTGGGGTTGTATTCTTCAGCCCCGGTGTTTTTAGCTTCTCTGCTGGGCTGCTGACTTGCTGCCAGAGCAAAGTATCCAGTCCGGTAGTGAAGCTCTCCCTGCAGAGACGGCTGCGATCACTCCCTACCCCCTCTCCAGTCTGCTCCCGTGCTCTCCCTGCCGCTGCCCGCTGCCTGCGCCCGATCTAAAATCATCCCAGCCCTCCAGTAAAGACAGACCTTTCTTGGCGAATCTCAAGGATGGCTTCTCTTGGTAACTATTTGTGTTTTTTTTTTTTTTTTCAGTCAAGCATTAATTCAGAGGCTTGTAATGAAATGGATAGTGAGAGAAAGCGTGGAGCTACACTACTGTGTGCCTCCTCTCCGCCATCTTAACCGGAAGTCTAAATTCTGTTTTTAAATAGTTGTTTTCTTTTTTTATTTTATCAAATCTATTTTGTAATGAGTCATACGCTTTTCTACTTCACTAAGAATATTTTGTAAGGCATTTTCTTCCAATAACTTCTTTGTTTCCTTTTCCAAACACTCTTGCAAATTTCTCCTTTCCATTCCCCATTTTTCTTCTAGCTCTCTTTTTAGATTCTTTTTAATATCTTGTAGGAGATTCTTGTATGATGGTGAGCAATGTATATCACCCCTTGGAGCTGCATCTGTAGATGATATGCTTTTATTGTCTTCTGGTTTTGAAATCTTTTTTCTTTATCCATAAAAACTGTCTATGGTCAGATTTCTTTTTGTTTTTTTGCTTATTTAAAAAAAAAAAAGATTTTGATCTGCTTTTAGAGCAAAGTGGAGATCATCCAAGCTTCTGCTAAGTGTCAGTGGCCGTGCTTCATCAGTGCTGAACAACTTCCGGTGTTGGGTGGAATATTATTATTCTATAAGAATGATCAGAAGCATGATTTCAGAAAAACTGGGAGAGACTTGCATGAACTGAAGCTAAGTGAATGAATAGAACATAAACATCATCATGCACAGCAGTAAAATAATTATGTGATGATCATTTCTGATAGACATGTCTATTTTCAATAATGATGTGATTCAGGCCAATTCCAATAAACTTGTGATGGAAAAAGTCATCTGCATCCAGAAAGAGGATTGTGGGGGTTAAATGTGGATCACAACATAGTTTTTTGTTTGTTTGTTTGTTTTGTTTTGTTTTGTTTTTGTTTTGTTTTGTTTTGTTTTTGTTTTTTTTTTTTTTTTTTTTTTTTTTTAGTTTTTGTTGTTATGTGCGTGCTCTTTGTTTCTTTCTAATTTTTTTTTTTTTTTTTTTGGTCTGGTGTTTCTTTTGCTACTTGAAAGCTGTGGGTTTATGTATAATAGAAGTGCACATGATTAACATATATTTGATTACTTGCTGTCTTGTGGTGAGGGTTGGGGAACAGAGGGAGAAAAAAATTGAAATGCAATGTTTTGAGAGAGTGAATGTTCAAAACTATGTATGTATATATTTTGAAAATTAAAGACTATTATTCAAAAAATGACCTATAAAGAAGGGAGAGTGATGAGTACTGAATGAAGTTTAATCTATTCAATTTTGGATTAAAGAGGGAATAATAAAGCAGTTGGGTATAAAAAATATATATTGACTTTGAAGAAAGTCAGCAGAGAATGAAAAAAGAAACAGAGGTGCTGGATACAAGGAAGGGCAAAACTATTAAGAGAATGGTGTCAAAAGGAGACCTAATAGAAGGGAGAGTAGGCTGAGGATGGAGAAAGTTAGAAACAAAACACTACTAAGGAGGGGCAGAGTGAAAAGAGAGCAAAAAAGTATATACAAGAAAATATAACAGTATGGAAGGAAATAGACCAGTTGGTAATCTTAACTTTGAATGTTAATGATATGAACATTCCCATAAAATGGAAGCAAATTCCATAGTGGATAAAAATCAGTATCCTACAGTATGCTGTTTACAAAAACAAACACACAAACAAAAACATTTGAAACAAAAATATATACAAAATAAAGATGAAAGGATGGAGCAGAATTTATTATGCTTTAGGTGAAGTAGAAAAGCAGGGGGAGAAATTCTGATCTCAGAGCAAAAAAGTAAAAATAGAGCTAATTAAAAGAGATAAATTTTAAAAAAAATTACATCTTGTTAAGTATACCAGATAAAATGAAGTTTTCTTAATTTCTTCAAAATTTCAGAGACAGAGATAAGATGGTGTAGTAAAGGCAGGAACTTGCACAGACTCTCCCCCATACTGCTGCGCTAGTGGCTTTTAGACCTCTTAGCTCAAAGACGCCAGATAGGCACCAGATAGTCAGCAGAAAAGGTCTGTGGAACTAGAGTGGAAACCCAACTTGCAGTCTCAGCACAGATCCAGTCCTAGCCCCAGCTTTAACTCAAACCCCTGCATCAGTAAGGTAGCATCTCTGAATCCTCAGTAATGTTGGAGGATTCTGGATATTTTAGCCTGGGGACACCAAGGAGAACTCAGAAAGACAGTGGATAGGATCTGAAGTAATGGGGTGGGAGTCTGATGTTCAGTTAGTGTAGCCTTGTTCAGCAGGACCTCAGCCCTGGCCAAAATACAAGATCTTATAGGTAGAGTTGGGGAGGGACACAACTAACAGTTTCAGATCAGAAAATAGTACTTGTGGTCAGATTCCAAGAAGAATTTCTGAAAAAAAAAAAAAAAAGATGCACAGAACCCCTGAAGGTTGGGACAGTGTAATCTTCATGCCGGAAACAGAATTCTACTTTAATAAAGAGTTAAAAGCAGAGTAATAGGTGAGGAAAGTGAGAAGAAAACAAAAGATAATGTTTTTGATTATTGAAAGTTATGGTGACATGGAGGGTCAAAACACTCAAAAATGATAACAAAATCAAAATTCTACATCCAAGATTGGAAGAAAAATAAAAATTGAGCTCAGGCTATGGATGAACTTAAAAGAAATTTTGAAAATCAAGCAAGAGAGATAGAAAACATAGAGAAAAATTGAAAGAGATGCAAAAGAAAATACCAAAAACTCATGAGGAGAATGCAAAGCAAAATTGTGAATTGTGAAAGGACATACAAAATAATTCCTTAAAAATAGAATTGAGTAAATAGAAACTGATAATTTTATGAGAAATCAGGGTACAATAAAGCAAAACCAAAAAATGAAAAAAAAATAGAAAAAAAAAAACTCTGAAATATCACATTGGGAAAAATAACTGACCTGAAAAATAGATCCAGGAGAAATAATTTAAAAATAGTGTTTATGATCAAAAAAGAGGCTGGACATCATCTTTCAAGAAATTATCAAAGAAAACTGTCCTGATCTTCTAGAGTCAGAGCGTAAAATAAAAATTGAAGGAATTCGCCTATCACCTACTAAAAGAGATTCCAAAATAAAAACACCCAGGAATGTTTTAGCCAAATTCTGGAACTCCCAGGTCAAGGAAAACATATTGCAAGCATCCAGAAATAAATAATTCAAGTATAGTGGAGCCACAGCCAGAATAACACAACATCTAGCATTTTCTACCTTAAATGACTGGAAGGCTTGGAATATAATATCCCAGAGAGCAATCAGTCTAGGATTGTAACCAAGAATCACCTACCCAGCCAAACTTAATATAATCCTTCAGAGGAAATCCTACAGAGGATTTTCAAGCATTCATGATGAAAAGACCAGAATGGAATGGAAACAATGATTTTCAACCATAAGATTCTGAAGAAGCATAAAGTGGTATTCAGAAAAGTAATATCATAAGGGATTTAAGGGATTTAATAAGGTTTATTTAATAAGGTTTATATATATATTAAACTTGAGTTTACTTATTGAGTTTATTAAACTTAAGAAAAGGAAAGGGAGAAGTGGAATGGTGCAAATTATCTGCCATAAAAAAGGTAGGGACAAGGTTTTATAGTAGAGAACCTTACTCTCATCAAAATCAACTCAAATAGGAAATAACATAGATACTCAATAGGTGTATAGAAATCTATCTTACCCTGCAGGAAAATAGGAGAGGAATAGGATATGGGAAGGGGAATAGGTAGTAAAATACAGGGCATATTGGGGGAGGAGTGGTCAGTAGCAAAACACTTTTGAGCAGGAACAGGATGATAGAACAAATGGGGGGAAATAAAATTAACAATAATAATAATAATATTTTTTTTAAATCAAAGCAAGTTTCTCTGATGAAATATTTTCTGGGAAATGATGAGCAGGAGGCTCTGAGGGAAAAAAATCCTGAACAGTCCTCAATTAACAAAATGAAATATACTCTGTACAAAAATAATAGCAATGTTTTGAGATGACTATAAATTATTTTATTATTCTCAGTAGTGCAATCATTTACAACTAACCTGAATGACTAAAGATGAAAAATCCTATCCATACCCAGAGAAAGAATTGATTCAGTCTGAGTACAGATCAAAACATTTAACTCATTTGTTCTTGAGGGTATTTTTTTTTTCATTTTCATTTCATTTTTTTCATTTCATGGGAGATCTATGTTTTCTTTCACAACTTGACTTTTATGGACATGTTTCATATAACTTCACATGTGGTTTCCTAATTGTAGGTGGGGATAAAGGGCAGTACATGGAACTCAAAAATTTTAAAAGCAAATTAAAAAAAAAAACTTATGAATGTAACTGGGAAAATGTTAAATAAAAATATAAAATTACCTATAAAAGAATAACATCGAAATAAAAACATGAATTAATATATGCATTAAATGTATATACATCAAACACTGCAGCATCCAGATTCTTAGAGAAGTTAAGCCAGTTTCAGGAAGAAACAGACAGCAAAACTATATTACTAGGGGACCTCAACTGTTCCCACTGAGAATTAATATAACCACAAAATAAACAAGAAATAAATTAGGGAGGTTAATAGAATCATAGAAAACTTAGATATAATAGATTTCTGAGGAAAACTGAATAGAAGCAGAAAGGGATATACTTTTTTTTCTCAGCAGTACCTTGCACCTCCACACAAACTATGTATTAAAACCTTATCATCAAATGCAATAAGCTAGAAATAGTAAATGCTGTCTTTAAAGACTGTGATGCAATAAAACCTACATTCAGTAAAGAGCAAAGGGAAGATTTAGTAAAAACCAATTGAAAATTAAATAATTTAATTCTAAAAAAAAGAGTGGGTAAAACAATAAATCATAAAAAATCAGTAATTTGTGTGCAATATATGTAAATTGAATGCTTCAACAGAAGTATGCAGGATTTGTTTGTGCTTATCAAAGAGAGATCTTAGAACATGACAAAAGTATTTGTATCGAGCATCTTTCTACTCATTTTGAGTAAGATTTGAAAATTATTTAATTGACTTGCATTCCACCTTTTCTTTAACTATTTATATTCATTATTGCTGCCAGATCTTCACCTCTATATTGTTATATCAATAATGAATGCTATTTCACTAATAAAATTTGAGATTTTTTTTTTGGTTAATATTTACTTTTACTGATGAAGAAGCTGAGGCCAAAAGAGATTTAAGGAATGAGTGGGATTTTATGCTTAGAATGTATTTGAGGCAGGATTCAAACTCAGATCTTCCTCTCTGCACCTCTACTGTTCTGTGCATTTTACAAGTAGAATCTTACCAAAATAATCTTCTCTTTTCACTTTTCAGTGTGAAATAAGAGCCCTGGACAGTGTGTTTGGAATAATTTTGGTATTGATATAAATCTTTCTATAATTTTCAGCAAATGTTAATTCACTATTCTTTGCATAAACATATTTTTTAAAATATTTTCTTATATTTAGGAATGAATAGATCATTTCTCTGCCTATATTTTGAACTATTTCTTCTTCCTGCTACTCAGTGAACCTTACTAATGTGAAAAAAAAAAAAAAAAGAAAAAACCAGGAGCCAAGATGCTGCTGAGGAGCTCAGAGATTATTCATAAAATTTTGACTGTGTTGTCCCATTGCTTCCTGTTCTTTGTTTGGTTAGATGAGTACAGAGGGTAATATTTTGAAGATTGAATCATTCATTATCACCCTCAATCGTTTCATCAGATAAAGAAGAATTATAAAAACAGAAACACAGGAAAATAGAGAGTAAGAGAACTTACACAATTTTAGACATGAGAGGTCATTTAATCAAATACCATTACTTTAAATATGATAAATGTAAAACTGAGGAAGGAAAAGGACTTGCTCAAAGTCAGAGAACTAATTATCCATAGTACTGAAAATCCTGATTCCTATCACATCTCTTTCTGCTTCAATCTACTCTTTTATTTCAAAGGCTTCTCTTCTCTGCCATGGTTTTACTTAAAAGACTCCTTTTTAACATTATCAGATGCTAAGGGCGGGTAGTGCTTGAATAGAACTAGGGAGATAACTTTCTGTAAGTGACTATACTTTTGTTTTTCAACTTCAGATTTGGTGTAAACTGCAGGCATTCACTCTTCTTTTCACCTTCTTTTTTCCTCCTTTTCTGCAAACTCCAATCTACTAAGAAAGCAAAAGACAGTTGGGACAGGAATTGAAAATGATTTTTTTTTTTACTTAAATAATACCTTGTAGTTTTCAAGCAGCTTTTATATTCTTTTAAGCTTCACAGAGGTCCTGTGACATAAGTCTAGAACTAGACTATGTCCTATGTCCTATGAATACTATTACTACTGCTACTACTTCTACCTTTATTACTGACATTTTATACTCAAAGAAACTGGTAGGAATTCAGAAACTAAATTTATCCCTTCTACCAAGACTCCTGGAAAATTAATTGTTGCATCTTGTTTCCTCATTCTGATAATCATTTGTGTTGTTAAAAGGAATGTAGCTTATATAAAAGGGTCAGCCCAAAGAGAAGAGAAAAGTAAAGGTTCAGCATATTGCATCACTACATGCACATGCTTATATACTCATGGATTATTTCCAGTGATGATCATCTGATTCATAAATTAATCATAAGAAGATGTAGGCAGGATTTTATTTAGTATTTTGCCAAAAAGTAGTGCCACCATTAGAAACTTTTTTTTTTTAATAACTGAAGAGGATAGATTATTCAGATATATTGCATTTTTCCCTCTCAATTACATGAGACATTGAAGGGTTATTTCCATTTGACCATGATTAGGAATGTAGAAAGTGTTAAAGAGAAGAAGGGAACACATCTTCCCAGAGCAAAAATGATGTGATAAGTTATTACACAAAAAAAAGTTGATTCCTATCTGTGTGATATCTTAAAGCCAGAAAGATATACCATTGATTTTCCTTTTTATAAACCACTCTATATGTATGTATTCATGTATATGTAAAATTGTGGACTTATGTATAGGTAGGTATATGTGTCTAAAAAGATGCATGAATATCCATATGTGTGTGCATTTCACTTCTTAACTTTGTGTAGCATTTCCTCAAAAAATATCCTTGATAAGGACTTTTCTTTGTTAAAATAATACCTTTAATTGTTTGAATTATTATTTATTAATTAATATAGGGGTGATCTCTAACCAATAAAAGATTATTGGTTTCTTTGTAATTATTGCATAATGCCTTGATGAGATCACTAATAGATTGACTTGTTATTTGCTATACTATTTGCTCATTAATGTAGGTTCTAATAGTTTTATTGGACATTCTAATATACTGACTTTAATTATGAAGTGTACATTTTTATATTGATGAATAAAAGGAAAAGGAATCTTTTCAGTATTTTTTTCACTTATGTAGTAGCTTCTCCATAGATAATATCCAATATACATTTCTAGCTGTTTCCATGGAGAAGAATGACTAGGTTATTAAAAGTTCAGTTGGTATGATTAGTGACCTTTTTTTCTTCAAAAACCTATTTCTGTCTTTGTTCAGGTTGTCTGGATCTTGCCTTATACTACTATGAATTTTTCATGCCCCAGAGTAATTTTTTATTATCTAATTATCTTTAAAATATGGTGTATAATATGCACAGTACAATAATTGCTATCTATATATGCAGATCATTTTTTTTAAGCTCAATTGCCTTTGGAGGTTCTTATTGGATTAAAATGAAAATCACATGTGGAAAGCTAGGAAAATAGACCATTTAAGAAAAATAGAATTCACTGTGTCCATGTTGGAAAGAACTTAAAATCAACTTGCTGTTGATAGAAGGCTTTTCAATGCATAATGTAACACATGCTATTTGTCTCATGTTATTGTTATAATTTTCATTTACACCTACAAACATTTGTCATAAGTCATCATTTATTCAATATTTCAAAAACTTTTTTTTATCACATTATGCATTCTTTCTTTTGATGTAATTTGCATCTTCTACACCCTATGCCTAAAAGTAAGTAGTTTTCATGAATAGCTTGTCAACAATAGCAGCTAGAACAAAACAAAAACAAATTTTTCATAGTTGAGCTGCTGGTTATGAGACATTTTACATTTATGTAGTTTGGTACTTAGCAAAAAATCCAGTTATCCATTGTCAGTGCCATGTTAGTTCTTATTCCTTTTAATCTTTGTAGAATCCCATTAAATTATGAACTACCAGCATAACTCTCAGAATTCAAGTCATACTCATAGCTAAAGTAGACAACTGAAGTGAATTACAAGGTAGGTAATATGAGAACATAATATTAGAGTCCATTAAGAATTAATGAACTCACATGGATGAGTTTGATCAAAAAATTGCTCTTGAAAATCTCTTGGCTCATGCTTGCACTCTGTATTTCCCCAGAAATAATGGTTATTTATCTCGTTTCTAGGTCTTCTCAACAAAAAGAACAGTTCCATCTTTTTGATACAAATATTTAAGCCAAAAAGAAGTGGAAGAAAGGGTAAATTGTATTTATTTTTAATTATTGATTTTTTTGATCATTTTATTTTTCAAGCATATTTTTTTCACTCATTATCCAAGGAGATATCCCTTATAAATATTGTTTTTAAGAAGAGGAAAAAAGTCACTTAAATAAAAGTAAAATACTCATTTGATGATTCTGACATATTCCAATTTTCTATACTCAGGGTTTCCTATCTCTGTAAAGAAGGAAAGAAAAATACATATGTTTTATCTTTTTCTTTGAGGACTAGCTTGATCATTACAGTTACTCAGTATTTAGTATTAATTTTGTTCTATCTTTGTTTTATATCCAGTCATTGCTCATATTGTTTAGTAATTCTATTAACTTTATTTCATATCAATTTACAATTCTCCTTATATTTCCCTTAAATGAAAAGATCAAAGATGAGACAGTCTTTTGAGAACAATTTTTCCAAATCCCTTACTTAAAAAAAAATTAAGACCCCAAGTCACATATTTTAGTAAGTATCACATTTCAGATACAAAATCAATGTAAGCTGACTAAAAATAAAATATATGATGTCAGTATCTAAGTAGCTCAATGGATAGGATTCTGGATTTGGAGTTAGAAAGAGCTGTTTTCAAATCTTACCTTAAATAAATCACTTAACCTTTCAACTGTTGTTACCCCATATGTAAAAGATAGAGATAATAATTATACTTACCTCATGAGGTCCTTGTGAGAATTAACTAAGATTACACACATAAAAATGTTTGGTAAGCCTTAAAATACCATTTTTATTGTGCAGTTCTTTGCCCATTATGTTTGAGTCTTGATCATATTTAGGGGTTTCTTGCTGAAGGTTTTAAAGTTTAGATTTGCTTCTCCAGATCATTTTATAGACGAGAATACTGAGACAAACAGGGTTATACAGAATTGCAGAAACATGAAGTGATTGAAGTCAGACTTGAACCCAATAAAGTTTCCTTACTCCAGTCTCAGCATGTTATATATTGCAACACCTAGCTTCTTCACATAAATACTAGCTATGCTTATTATGTAATGGAAAGAACATTTAATCTTAATTAAAGAATAGTATATATTCCTTCTAACATGTGACACCTAAAACTGAACCCAATATTCTGTATCTAATCTGACGAAGCAAAACCATAATAAAGGTTTGACCGCCTTTTCTACTTAGCATGTCTTTTAAAATGTAGCCTAAGTTCTTAATTGATCATTTTTTTTTTTTTATTTTACACTGGAATGAAAGGTGGTAGTGGTGATGGTGGTAGTGGTGGGTGAGGGAAGAATTGGGGACTATGCTGCCCAGCTGAATCATATTGAACTTGATTTCTATGAACTTAGTCCATTAGGCAAGAGTATGCTGGTAGATGTTTAACAACAGACTATCAAAAAAAAAAATAATTTAAACAACATACCTTTAAGATCAATGTGTAATAATATTTCTCCAACATTTTCTTAGATTCCACAATCATCAAAACAATAAATTCAGCTTTGCCTTCATTTATACATATGCTAATTCTAGGAAGTGTAAATGGTCACACTGAAAACTGAAGAACTGGATGACAGAAGCAGGTTTAAGCTAGTTCCAGTACATCCTTGCATAATCTTCTTTATGGATAATGTTTTGATAGGTAATAGTTCCATTTTGGAATTTTGTTTAACTGCTAGATTATCATATTTATTAAATTTCAGTTCTTGAAATTTGGCTCATTCTTTTAGTTTGTTGAAATTTCTTTTCATCTGGTTATGTCTGAAAATATGTTAATCATCCTTAAGAACTTCACATGGTCTTCAAATTTGATAACTATATTATTTGTTATTTTATATAATTCATTGATTAAAAACAAACAATGAAAACCTTACAGAGCACAGACCAAGGATAGATCTCTATGAAATGAAACCCTTTGACCTGCTTATTTTGGAAAAGAAGGCAATTATTTATTTGTGTGTTTATTAGTTTATCTATTTAATTATTTATTTACTTTAAATACACATTGCTTTATGAATCATGTTGGGAGATAAAAATCAGAGCAAAATGGAAAAACCATTGGACACACACACACACACACACACAATGAAAAAAAGAAGCAAACATAGCATGTGTTGATTTACATTGTCTCCTTATTTCTTTTTCTTTATGCAGATGGTATTTTCTGTCCAAAGTCTATTGGGATTGCTTTAGATCACTGAACCACTGAGAAGAACCAAGTCTTTCCCTTTTGATCATTGCATATTCTTCCTATTCTTGTGTACAATGCATTCCTGGCTCTGCTTGTTTCACTCAGAATCAATTCATGTAAATCTTTCCAGACCTTTCTAAAGTCAGCTTATTCATCATTGTTTATAGAACAATAATGTTCTATTCACTTTGTATACCATAACTTGTTCAGTCATTCCCTAATTGGTAGGCATCTACTTGTTTTCCAATTCTTTGCTAACATAAAAAGAACTGCTTTAAACTTTTTTGCACATGTGGGCCCTCTTCCTCCTTTAAGATCTCTTTGGCATATAAAAACAGTAGAACCATTACTGGATAAATGAGTTTGCACAGTTTTATAGCCCTTTGGACATAATTCCATATTGCTTTCCAGAATGGTTGGATCATTTCATAACTCTACCAATAATGCATTAGTACCCCAGCTTCCCCACATCCCCTCCAAAATTTATAATTATCTTTTTCTGTCACCTTAGCCAGAGATGTGTGAGGTGGTATTTCAGAATTGTTTTAATTTACATTTTTCTAATCAATAGTAATTTAAAGCATTTTTTTCAAATCGGAAAATTGTTCAGATCATTTGACCATTTGTTATTTGGGGAATGACTTGAATTCTTGTAAATTTGACTGTTCATTATACATTTTAGAAATAAGACCTTTTTTCCTGGCCTTATACTTCCTTTTTAATCTTGTTTTTGTTGGTTTTGTTTGTGCAAAATCTTTTTAAATTTAATGTAATCAAAGTTGTCAATTTTAACTTTCAGAATATTCTCTAGTTTTTCTTTGGTTATAAAATTCTCTCCTCTCCAAAGATCTGATAGAGAAACTGTCCCTAGTTCTTCTAATTTGTTTATGGTATCATTCTTTATGCCCAAATCATGTAACCACTGTACATTCCAACTTATTTTGGAATGGATGTGAGATATAGGTCTATGCCAAGTTTCTTACATAATATTTTCCAGTTTTTCCAGAAATTTTTATCAAATAGTGAATTCTTGCTCAGAATCTGGAATTGGGGGAGTTATTAAATACTAGATTGTGATAGGCCTTGATTATTGTGTCATGTATATCTAAACTATTCTATTGATCTACCACTCTTTTTCTTAGTAAGTACCAAACTTTTATGATGGCTGCTTTATAATATAGTTTTAGGTATGACACTGCCAAGCCACCATTCTTTTTGTTTTCATTAATTCCCTTGATATTCTTGATTTTTGCTCTTCCATATAATTTCTTTTAATTATTTTTTTTCTATTTCTATAAAATAATGTTTTGATAGTTTGATTGGTATGACACTGAACAAATAGACCAATTTAGGCAGAATTTTCATTTTATTATGTTAATTCATCTAAGCCAAGAACAATTGATATTTTTCCAGTTAGTAAGATCTGACTTTATTTGTATAAGAAGTATTTTGTTATTGTGTTCATGAAGATCTTGGATTTGTTATAGCAGGTGGACCCCCAAGTATTTTATTTTGTCTATGGTAATTTTATTTATTTATTTATTTATTTATTTATTTTTTTCTTTGCAATTCTACATGTTTTATTTCTTACATTTAAAAATATTATTCTGAGGCGGTCCCATTAAGTTTCTTTTTTTTTTTTTTTTTTTTTTTTTTTTTTTTTTTAAATTTTTTTTATTTAATAATTACATTATATTTACACTCATTTCTGTTCCGATTTTTTTTCCCCTCCCTCCCTCCACCCCCTCCCCTAGATGGCAAGCAGTCCTTTATATGTTGGATATGTTGCAGTATATCCTAGATACAATATATGTTTGCAGAACCGAACAGTTCTCTTGTTGCATAGGGAGAATTGGATTCAGAAGATATAAATAATCCGGGAAGAGAAACAAAAATGCAGATAGTTCACATTCGTTTCCCAGTGTTCTTTCTTTGGGTGTAGCTGCTTTTGTCCGTCATTTATCAATTGAAACTCAGGTCTCTTTGTCAAAGAAATCCACTTCCATCAAAATATGTCCTCATACAATATCGTTGTCGAAGTGTATAATGATCTCCTGGTTCTGCTCATTTCACTTAGCATCAGTTCATGTAGGTCTCTCCAAGCCTCTCTGTATTCATCCTGCTGGTCATTTCTTACAGAACAATAATGTTCCATAACATTCATATACCACAATTTACCCAGCCATTCTCCAATTGATGGGCATCCATTCATTTTCCAGTTTCTAGCCACTACAAACAGGGCTGCTACAAACATTTTGGCACATACAGGTCCCTTTCCCTTCTTTAGTATTTCTTTGGGATATAAGCCCAATAGAAACACTGCTGGATCAAAGGATATGCACATTTTGATAATTTTTTGGGCATAATTCCAGATTGCTCTCCAGAATGGTTGGATTCGTTCACAACTCCACCAACAATGCATTAGTGTCCCAGTTTTCCCGCATCCCCTCCAACATTCATCATTATTTTTTCCTGTCATCTTAGCCAATCTGACAGGTGTGTAGTGGTATCTCAGAGTTGTCTTAATTTGCATTTCTCTGATCAATAATGATTTGGAACACTCTTTCATATGAGTGGTAATAGTTTCAATCTCATCCTCTGAAAATTGTCTGTTCATATCCTTTGACCATTTATCAATTGGAGAATGGCTTGATTTCTTATAAATTTGAGTCAGTTCTCTATATATTTTGGAAATGAGGCCTTTATCAGAACCTTTAACTGTGAAAATGTTTTCCCAGTTTGTCGCTTCCCTTCTAATCTTGTTTGCATTAGTTTTATTTGTACAAAGGCTTTTTAATTTGATGTAATCGAAATTTTCTATTCTGTGATCAGTAATGGTCTCTAGTTCATCTTTGGTCACAAATTTCTTTCTCCTCCACAAGTCTGAGAGATAAACTATTCTATGTTCCTCTAATTTATTTATAGTCTCGTTCTTTATGCCTAGGTCATAGACCCATTTTGATCTTATCTTGGTATATGGTGTTAAGTGTGGGTCCATGCCTAATTTCTGCCATACTAATTTCCAATTATCCCAGCAGTTTTTATCAAATAATGAATTCTTTTCCCAGAAGTTAGGGGCTTTGGGTTTGTCAAACACTAGATTGCTATAGTTGACTATTCTGTCTTGTGAGCCTAGCCTTTTCCACTGATCCACTAATCTATTTCTTAGCCAATACCAAATGGTTTTGGTGACTGCTGCTTTATAATATAATTTTAGATCAGGTACAGCTAGGCCACCTTCATTTGATTTTTTTTTCATTAATTCCCTTGAGATTCTCGACTTTTTATTGTTCCATATGAATTTTGTTGTTATTTTTTCTAGATCAATAAAATATTTTCTTGGAAGTCTGATTGGTATAGCACTAAATAAATAGATTAGTTTAGGGAGTATTGTCATCTTTATTATGTTCGCTCGGCCGATCCAAGAGCACTTAATATTTTTCCAATTATTTAAGTCTGACTTTATTTGTGTGGAGACTTTTTTATAATTTTGCTCATATAATTCCTGACTTTCCTTTGGTAGATAGATTCCCAAATATTTTATGGTATCAACAGTTATTCTGAATGGAATTTCTCTTTGTATCTCTTGCTGTTGGGTTTTGTTGGTGATGTATAAAAATGCTGAGGATTTATGGGGATTTATTTTGTAGCCAGCTACTTTGCTAAAATTATGAATTATTTCCAATAGCTTTTTGGTAGAATCTCTGGGGTTCTCTAGGTATACCATCATATCATCTGCAAAGAGTGATAGTTTGGTTTCCTCATTGCCTACTCTAATTCCTTTTATATCTTTCTCGACTCTTATTGCCGAGGCTAGTGTTTCTAATACGATATTAAATAATAATGGTGATAGTGGGCAACCTTGCTTCACTCCAGATCTTACTGGGAAAGGTTCCAGTTTTTCCCCATTGCATATGATGCTTACTGATGGTTTTAAATATATGCTCCTGACTATTTTAAGGAAAAGTCCATTTATTCCTATGCTCTCAAGTGTTTTTATTAGGAATGGATGTTGGATTTTATCAAATGCTTTTTCTGCATCTATTGAGATGATCATGTGGTTTTTGTTTGTTTGGTTATTGATATAGTCAATTATGCTAATAGTTTTCCTAATATTGAACCAGCCCTGCATTCCTGGTATAAATCCTACTTGGTCATAGTGTATTATCCTGGTGACAATTTTCTGTAATCTTTTTGCTAATATTTTATTTAAGATTTTAGCATCAATATTCATTAGGGAGATTGGTCTATAATTTTCTTTCTCTGTTTTCAGCCTACCTGGTTTAGGTATCAGTACCATATCTGTGTCATAAAAGGAGTTTGGTAGGACTCCTTCAATCCCTATTTTTTCAAATAGTTTATATAACATTGGAGTTAATTGTTCTTTAAATGTTTGGTAGAATTCACATGTAAATCCATCTGGTCCTGGGGATTTTTTCTTAGGGAGTTGATTGATAGTTTGTTCTATTTCTTTTTCTGAGATGGGACTGTTTAGGATATTTACTTCTTCCTCTGTTAGTTTGGGCAAGCTGTATTTTTGGAGGTATTTTTCTATTTCATTTAAGTTGTCGAATTTATTGGCATAAAGTTGGGCAAAGTAACTCCTAATTATTGCTCTAATTTCCTCTTCGTTAGTGGTGAGTTCTCCCTTTTCATTTTTAAGACTAACAATTTGATTTTCCTCTTTCCTTTTTTTAATCAGATTTACTAAGGGTTTGTCTATTTTGTTGGTTTTTTCATAGAACCAACTCTTAGTTTTATTAATCAATTCAATAGTTTTTTTACTTTCAATTTTATTGATCTCACCTTTTACTTTTAGAATTTCAAGTTTAGTGTTTGACTGGGGGTTTTTAATTTGTTCCTTTTCTAGCATTTTTAATTGCAAACCCAATTCATTGACCTTCTCTTTCTCTATTTTATACAAATAGGCCTCTAGAGATATGAAATTTCCCCTTATTACCGCTTTGGCTGCATCCCATACATTTTGGTATGATGTCTCATTATTATCGTTTTCTTGGGTGAAGTTATTAATTATGTCTATGATTTGCTGTTTTACCCAATCATTCTTTAGTATGAGATTATTTAGTTTCCAATTATTTTTTGGTCTACTTCCCCCTGCTTTTTTGTTGAATGTAATTTTCATTGCATCGTGGTCTGAAAAGGATGCATTTACTATTTCTGCCTTACTACATTTGAGTTTGAGGTTTTTATGTCCTAATATATGGTCAATTTTTGTATAGGTTCCATGAACTGCTGAAAAGAAAGTGTATTCCTTTCTGTCTCCATTACATTTTCTCCAGAGATCTATCATATCTAGCTTTTCTAGTATTCTGTTTACCTCTTTGACTTCTTTCTTATTTATTTTCTGGTTTGATTTATCTAATTCTGAGAGTGCAAGGTTAAGATCTCCCACTATTATAGTTTTACTGTCTATTTCTTCTTGCAGCTCTCTTAGTTTCTCTTTTAAGAATTTAGATGCTACCCCACTTGGTGCATATATGTTTAATATAGATAGTGCTTCATTATCCATGCTACCCTTTAGCAAGATATAGTGTCCTTCCTTATCTCTTTTAATTAGGTCAATTTTTGCTTTAGCTTGATCTGAGATCAGGATGGCTACCCCTGCTTTTTTGACTTCACCTGAAGCATAGTAGATTTTGCTCCAACCTTTTACCTTTAACCTGCATGTATCTCCCCACTTCAGGTGTGTTTCCTGTAAACAACATATTGTAGGATTCTGGCTTTTAATCCATTCTGCTAACCGCTTTCTCTTTATGGGGGAGTTTACCCCGTTCACGTTTATGGTTAGAATGACCAATTCTGTATTACTTGCCATCTTGTTAACCCCGGTTTATGCTTTCCTCCCTTCTTTCCCCTTTCCCCCCCTTCCAAGTATTAAGCTTGTGAGCACCCCTTGCTTCTCACAGCCCTCCCTTTTTAGTATCCCTCCCCCCTCCTTAGAGTTCCTCCCCCTATCTTACCCCTTTCCCTCCCAGTTCCCGTATTCCCTTCCCCTTAGCTTATTCCTTCCCTTTCCACTTTTCCCTTCTCACTTTTCAATGAGATGGGAGAAGTTTCACCATAGATTGAATATGTCTTAAGATTTTTCACTTAAAGCCAATTCTGAAGGCAGTAAGATACCCACTATATTCATCCCCCTCCATTCTTTCTCTCAGATATAATAGGTTTCCTATGCCTCTTCATGAGATGTACTACCCCCACTTTACCCTTTTTCTGGTACAATGTCCTTTCCACATCAATTTCTAGAACAAGGTATACATGTATTCTTTATACATCTATATAGTCAAAATATAGTTCCCAAGATTAATCTTTACCTTTTTAGATTTCTCTTGAGTTCTATATTTGTAGATCAAACTTTTTGTTAAGTTCTGGTTTTTTCATCAGAAATAGATGAAATTCGCTTACTTCGTTGAATGTCCATCTTCTTCCCTGGAAAAAGATGCTCATTCTCGCTGGGTAAGTTATTTTTGGTTGCATACCAAGTTCCTTAGCTTTTCGGAATATCATATTCCAGGCCCTTCGATCTTTTAATGTGGATGCTGCCAGATCCTGGGTGATCCTTATTGTGGCTCCTTGATACTTGAATTGGGTTTTTCTAGCCGCTTGCAATATTTTTTCTTTCACCTGAGGGTTCTGGCATTTGGCCACTATATTCCTTGGTGTTTTGATTTTAGGATCCCTTTCAGTGGGTGATCGATGAATCCTTTCAATGTTTATTTTTTCCTCTGTTCCTATGACTTCTGGGCAGTTCTCTTTGATAATTTCCTGGAAGACAGTGTCCAGGCTTTTTTTTTCATCATGTTTTTCTGGGAGTCCAATGATTCTCAGATTGTCTCTCCTGGATCTGTTTTCCAGGTCTGTTGTCTTCCCCAGAAGGTATTTCACATTTTTCTCCATTGTTTGATTTTTTTGGATTTGCTTGACTGATTCTTCTTGTCTCCTCGAGTCATTCAATTCCACTTGTTCAATTCTGATTTTCAGTGAAGTATTCTCTTCACTCACTTTTTTAAAATCTTTCTCTAATTGTCCAATTGAGTTCTTTTGTTCTGTGGAATTTTTTTCCATTTCGCCAATTTTGTTTTTTAGAGAGCTGTTTTCTGTTTCCAGTTCACTAATCCTATTTTTCAAGGATTTTACTTCTTTATCCACTCTCTCTTTAACTTTCTCCAGACTCTTTTCCCATTTTTCTTCTAGCTCCCTTGTGAGAGCCTTTTTAATCACTTCTATGAGGTTCATCTGTGCTGAGGAACAGCCGATCTCCTCCTTTGGGGAATCACCTGGGGACTGCCTGTTTTTAGTCTCCTCAGGATTTAGAGTCTGCTCTCTATCTGTATAGAAGCTGTCAAGGGTTAAAGTCCTCTTCAGCTTCTTGCTCATTCTGTCTATTAATCAGAGATAAACTACCAAAGAAAAACAGAAAAAAACTGGAGTCTTTCTTTGGGGGGGGGCTGGGTGTGTTATCGAGCTTCCTCTACAGACTGCAGGTGGCAGCAGTGAGGCACTAGCAGGACTGTGCTGCGCCTGCGCTCTGAGATCCCAGAGCGTGCTGAGTCACTGAGGGGGGGGGAAGGGGGGGGGCAGGTCCTGAGAGACTTCAGCTGTTTGCGGTTGTATTCTTCAGCCCCGGTGTTTTTAGCTTTTCTGCTGGGCTGTTGACTTGCTGCCGGAGGAAATTATCCAAACCTGTAGCGAAGCTCTCCCCGCAGAAACGGCTACGATCACTCTCCACCCCCTCTCCAGTCTGCTCCCGTGCTCTCACTGCCGCTGCCCTCAGCCTGTGCCCGATCTAAAACCGCCCCAGCCCTCCAGTAAAGACAGACCTTTCTTGGCGGATCTCAAGGATGGCTTCTCTTGGTAACTATTTGTGGGTTTTTTTCAGTCAAGCATTGATTCAGAGGCTTGTAATGAAGTGGATAGTGAGAGAATGCGCGGAGCTTATGCAACTGTGAGCCTCCTCTCCGCCATCTTAACCGGAAGTCGTCTATGGTAATTTTAAATGGAATTTTTCCTTCTGTCTTGTGCTGATCAGTAATATATAGAAATGCTTATAATTTGTGTGTGTTTCTTTTATATCCTGCAACTGCTAAAATTGTGAATTATTTCTAGTAGATTTTTAGATGATTTTCTAGGATTCTGTTAAGTATATCATCATATCACTGCAAAGAGTGATAGTTTGTTTTTTATTGCCTATTCTACTTTCTTAATTTCTTTTTTTTTTTTTTTATTGCTAAAGCCAACATTTCTAGTACAATGTTCAATAGTAGTGGTCATAATGGGCATCCTTATTTCACCCCTTATCTTATTGGGAATGTATCTAGCTTTCTCCATAAGAGCTAATGCTTGCTGTAGATTTTAGAAAGATACTTCTTATTACTTTAAGGAAAGCTCTCTTTATCCCTATGTTCTTTAGTGTTTTTAGTAGAAATGAATGTTGTCTTTTGTCACAAACTTTTTCTGCATCTATTGAGATTGTCATATGATTTTTCTTGGTTTTGTTGTTGATATGGTTGATTATGGTAATAGTTTTGCTGAAATTGAATCAACCTTGAATTCCTAGTATAAATTCCAATTGGTTAATGTGTATTATTCTGCTAATAAGATGCTGTAATCTCTTTGTAAATATTTTACTTAAAAATTTTACGTCAATATTCATTCGGAAAATTGGTCTGTAATTTTCTTTTTCTGTTTTGGCTCTTCCTGATTTAGATATCAGTGCAATATTTGTGTGATGAAATGAATTTGGTAATATTCCTTCTTTGCCTATTTTTCCAAATATTTTATATATCATTAGAATTAATTATCCTTTAATTGTTTAATAGAATTTACTTGTGAATCCATCTGGTCCTGGAGATTTTTCATAGGGAGTTCCCTCATAGTTTCTTCAACTTCTTTTTTTTTTCCTAATTGGGATTATTTAAGTAATTTATTTCCTCTTATATTAACTTGGGTAATTCATATTTTTGAAAATATTCAACTATTTTAGTTAGATTTTCAAACTTTATACTGTACAATTGGGCAAAATAGCTCCTAATTATTGTTTTAATTTCTTTGTCATTGGTGGTAAATCCACCCATTTCATGCTGGATGCTGGTGGTATTTTTTCCTTTCTTTTTTCTAACCAAATTAACCAAACATGTCTATTTTGTAGGGTTTTTTTTTTTTTTCATAAAACCAACTCTTAGTTTTAATCTCTAGTTCAATATTTTTCTTAGTTTCTATTTTATTAATCTCTGCTTTGAATTTCAGAATTTCTAATTTGGTATTTAATCGGGCTTTTAAAAATTGTTCTTTTTCTAGCTTTTTAGTTACATGTCTAATTCATTGATCTCTTCTTTCTCTATTTATTCATGTAGCTATTTAATGATATAAAATTTCCTTTAAAAATTGCTTTGGATGCATCTGACAGGTTTTGGTATATTGTCTCATTATTATTATTCTCTTGGACAAAATTATAGATTGTTTCTGTGATTTGTTATTTTACCTACTCATTTTAAAAAAAAATAGATTATTTAATTTCAGTGGGTTTTTAGTCTCTCTTTTTTCCTGGCCTTTTATTGAATAAAATCTTTGTTGCACTGTGGCCTGAAATGAAAGCATTTCTGCTTTTCTGCATTTGATTGTGAGGTTTTTATATCCTAATACAAAGTCAACTTTTATGTAGGCTCCATGTCCTTTCTGTCCCTATTCAATTTTCTCCAGCAGTTTATCATATCTAGGATTTTTAGCATCTTTTTTTTTTTTTTTAACCTTCTTAACTTCTTTATTGTTTATTGTGTGGTTGAATTTGTATGATTCAGGAAGGGGAAATTTGAGGTCCTGACTAGAATAGTTTTGCTGTCTATTTCTTTCTATCACTTGAATAAAATTACCTTTATGGATTTGCCTGCCATAACCCTCGGTGCAGAAACATTTAATGTTGTTAATACTTCATTATTTACAGTAACCTTTATCAAGATGTACTTTCCTTCCTTATTTCTTTTAATAAGATCTATTTTAGCTTTTGCTCTATCTGAGATCAGAATTGTTAACAGTGCTTTTTTTGTACTTCAGCTGAAGTATTATAAATTCTCTTCTAGGCATTTAACTTTACTCTGTATGTGTTTCTCTGAGTCAAATGTGTTTCTTGTAAATAACATACTATAGCATTCTGTTTTTAAATCTGCTCTATTTGCTTCAATTTTATGGGAGAATTCATCCCATTCACATTCACAGTTATTATTACTAGCTCTGTATTTCCCTTCATATTATTTTCTTCCTTGTATATACTTTTATTCTCTCTTTCCACCCTTTTCTTAGTTATGTGTTTTTAAATGCAACCCACTGGCTCCCTTTTCTCCTATGAGCCCTTCCCCTTCTCTTATTAGTGTTTTTGTTACCCATCCCACTCACTATCTTATCTCCTATAACCTCTTCCCCTTCTTTTAGTAGGGTTTTATTTTAACACACTCCTCCTACTACCTTGTCTTCTATCAACATTTCCCCTATTCTCTTATCTTTTTTTCCCTAGTCTTTCTGTCCTCCCTTCTTTCCTGTCCTTTGCATTCATTTCCTCTTTTTCCTTCTCCTTATTTATAGGATTGGGTAAAATTCTATACTGAAGTGAATGACTAATTTATTCTCTCTCAGAACCAAAATTGATGCGATCAAATGTCAGACTTTGCTCACCCCCCTCCCTTATTTTATTATTACAGAAAGAGTGAAAATGCTATGTTGTGGTTTCATACTCAGTTCCCATAGTCCTCTCTCTGTGTATAGATGGCTCTCTGCATTACTGAACAATTGGAAATGGTTTGAATCATCTCATTGTTGAAGAGAGCCACACATGTGAACTAATTTTTTTCATTATACTTTCCCTTTCCTCTTTTCCCAGTACAGAGCTTTACTCATCTCTTATTGTCTTTTTATTTGATGTTGTCACATCCTTAGTCCATGTGATGCCCAAGTCTGCCCCAGTGATAGATACTGTTCTCAAGTTACAGATATCATTTTCCCATCTAGGGATGTAAACATTTTAAGCTGTAAATATATATATATATATATATATATATATATATATATACACACACACACATATATCACACACACACACACACACACACACACATATATATATATATAATATATATATATATATATATATTTCCCCCATGTTTACCTTTCTCTCTCTCTCTCTATATATATATATATGTATATATATATATATATATATATATATATGTATATATATATATATATATATATATATATATATATATATATATAATTTCCCCCATGTTTACCTTTCTATACTTGAGTCCTGTGATTGTAGATTAAATTTTCTGTTTCCTTCTTATTTTTTTCAATAGGAATGATTGAAAGGCATTTCATTGAAGCTCCATTGCCTCCCCTGAAGATGATGCTGAATCTCCTTGGTTAGTTAATTCTTGGTTGTAACCCTAGGTCTTTTGCTTTCCAGAACATGGTATCCCAACCCTCTGATCCTTTATTGTAGAAACTATCAGATCCTGGGTAATCTTGACTGCTGCTCCTTAATATCTAAACTTCTTTTGTCTGGCAGCTTGTAGTATTTTCATCTTAAGAGTGCAGTTATGAAGTTTTGCAACAATGGTCCTTGGAGTTTTCCTTGTGGGATCTCTTTCCAAAAGTAATAGATGTATTATTTCAGTCAGTATTTCCCTCTCTATTTCTACAATATTGGGGTAATTTCCCTGAATATTCTCTTGTACAATGTTTGTTATTCAGCTCTTTTTTGGGTCATGGTCTTCAAGTAGGTCAATAATTTTTAAATTGTCTCTTCTGGATCTATTTTCCAGGTCAACTGTTTTTCTAATAAGGTAGTTCACATATTCTTCTGTTTTTCCCATTCTTTTTAGTATTTTTGACTATTACTTGGTTTCTCACAAAGTCATTTGCGTTTGTACAAATAACTGTAACAAATCCAGTCATTACTGGGTTAGACTTCCTTTTGTGAAGACTCAAAACAACTGGATTTGCTCATTTTAAAGACATTTCAAAGGCCATTCTGATCTCAAAAAAAAAAAAAACCCATTTGGAACATGGGTTTTCTGTGACTCATAATGACATAGGGAAAGTCTGTAAAATTTAAAAAAATGTCCATTTAAAAAAAAATCCTCTTGATTCCATTGATATAATTTCCTTATAATAATAATAATAATAATAATAGTAATAATACAATGGTATTAACACCATTGGTTTTCTAGATTGACCCACCACTCATGAATCAGATGTCTCCTCTTTGTTCCTTCCCCTCTCCCACCTGCCATTTTTGAAACTATTTCCCTTTGTATAATGAAAGTATTTGAATAAAGTATTTAATTATTTCCTACAAAAAATGTGTGAGTTTCTTCAGTTAACTTTTGTATTTCTTTTTCCATTTGGATAATTCTACTGTTTAAAAGTTGTTTTCTTCAGGCAATTTTTTTTTCTTTAGTTTTCAAAGCTGTTGACTCTCATGCATATCTCTCATACCATTGATCATTTTTTCTCCCTCTCTTACTTGCCTTTTAAAGTCTTTTATGAGCACTCCCAAAAAGCCTCTTTGGTTTTGAGACCAATTTATATCACTATTTGAGATTTCTTTTGTGGACATTCTATTCTCATTTAAGTTTGTGTTTTTGTCTGCCCTGCCACCATAGTAGCTTTCTATGGTGAAGGTTCTTTTCTGTTTCTTACTAATTTTTTTATCTTTTTGTATTTTATCTTTTTTACTTCTATAATTGAGCTCTGCTCCTATGGTAAAGGTGGCACTATCCTGAACTTCCAATACAGCTATAAGCCTTTGCTTTGAGCATAGGGCTCCCTTATGTTTGCAGGATTCCAGTTTATCCCCATTACATATACATCTTGTCTTTTTGGAGGTATTTCAGTTCAGCTTTGCACATAGAGCATAGTGCCTTCTTTAATGAGGATATACCATGCTGGACAGTCCTTTGTTAGTGCTTTTCATGTCATACAATCAATTCCAAAATTTTAAGAGATATTGAGAGTTTACTTGTTCATTTTTTTCTTACCTTCTATTGGAGTCCAGCTCCAGTAAAGGGCTAAGAATGTGAATGAATAACTGGGGACCAGGCAAAAGATATGCGATGCAGTCTTCATTTTATTAATCTGAATGTCAGTCTGTTGTCACTAGCATTCTTTGTTTTTCAGAGTCAGTACACAATCCACACTTTGACATTCCTGTATCTGCCTTAACTATCAAAGCCTATTCACAGCATTGCAAATAGCACAGTAACATCAGCAGAATTGTAAACAGCTGTGATATGTATCACTACAGAGCAGAAATTATTATACCAATGTATTTACCTCAAATATGTCTTTGATTCATTCCTGCCATAAATTTACCAAGAATTTCTTTGATTCATTATATAATAAATGCATGTTTCTGTCCTAAGTTCACCAAATATGTCTTTGAGTCATTGTATGGTACAGAATGCTTTTGCTTCAGTCACAGGCATTCTCTATCAAGACCCTGCAATTATTTATTGGAAAAGATGGTATGCCAAAAGCCTGAAATAGCCCTAACAGAGAGTTGCTCTCAAGTCAAACCTGGACTGGACTCTCATTGTTTTTTGGACTTACTCACCCCTGGCCCTCTATAACACTCATATGAGTACTTGTTTGTGTGACATTTTTAGGCAAGTGTATATTTGGCATTCAAATAATATGGTACATCCAATAAAGTTGAACTTTCTACAGTAGAGTTTGAATGCTTGCAATTTAGTTCAAGAAATAATTTCAATGTTTGCTACTTTATCCATCCAAGTGATCTTTAGGATCTTCCTATGACAAATCAAAGGGAAAATGCTTCAGTTTCTTGGCAAGGTGCTGGTATACTGCTCTGGTTTCACAGGCATACAACAATGAGGTAAATACAATGATTCTGCAGACCTTCATTTTGGTTGTCAGTCTATTAACTCTTCTCTCCTATTTTCTTTCAGAGCTAGTTTAGGCAACACATAAGTCAACCTATTGTCAATGTGTACATCCCTAGAAAGTATATTCCCAAGAGAAGTGAACTTCTCCACAGTATTCAAATTTTCTCAATAATTCTATGTATGTATTATGTGGTGCTGGCTGGTAATGCACCTATATTTTCTTAGTATTAACTGTTAGGACAAAATTAGCACAAGCAGCAAAATTATCAATTCATATTTGTTGCTTCTCAACTTCAGAGGTTGTTTTGAATACATGATCATATGCAAATAAAATATCATGTACCAACATTCCTTTTACTTTAATCTTGGCTTATAGCCTTTTCAAGTTAAATAATTTACTGTCAGTGTGGTAGTTGATCTTGATTCTATATAGGTTATAGTTATTGAAGGTATCTAATAGCATATTTGAAAATATCTGGCTAAAAAACATGGGAGCAAATTCACAGGCTTGTTTCATTCCATTGGTGACTGGGAGAACATGAGAGCAATGCCCATTATGCAGAATTTGGGTAAGTGTGTCATCGTGAAATTCAAGTACAATACTAATAAACTTCTCTAGATCACCCAATTTTGATATAATTTTCTATAAGCCCTCACGACTGACAGTATCAAACACCTTAGCTACATTAATAAATGTTGTATACAGATTTATTTTACTCTTGCCATTACTTCTAGAGTTGTTGGGCAGCAAACACCATATTTAGTCTTTATTAGCACTTTCTGAAGGCTCAATGAATGATGACCATCTTGCAGATGAAGGAACAATATATTAAGTTGTTATAATCTTGTAACAATTGTAACAGTAATCTTACCAGCAATAAGTAAGAGAGAAATGTTTTCCCCTTTGTAATTGACACAAGAGAATCTATTTCTTTTACCTTTAAAGGGATGGACAATAGAGGCATCTGTGAATTCTTGGGGAACAATATTCTCTTTCTATATAACTGGGAAGATTTTAGTTAGCTTTTTATGAGCACTGGACCCCCTATCTTGTAAATCTCAACTGGAATAGAATCAGCACCAGGAACTATTCATGAGAAGAGCGTAATGGAATTCAGAATGCTTCTTTAGTTGGAAATTTGACTAGAGAGAGATTGACTTCAAACTGAAGAAAATGGCCAATGACTTAGATGGTATTTTGAAAACAAAATAGTAATGTTCAGCCTATTTCTCCATGATCCTTTCCTTGTGACTAATCAATATGGCTCCATCAGCACTGAGTAGTTGAGATACATCATATATAAAATGAGCATTATATATATAAAATAATATTTTTATATTTATATATATGTATGTATATATATACATACATACATATATATATATATAATAATCTTTAGGGCATTATAAAAGCACTTTAGGTAGTTATTATTACAATAAACATAATTTCATCTGCCTTAGTTTTGAACCAAGAATCCTCAATCTTTCTAAGCTTCCTTTGCTTTTTATTTTTGATAAAGTTAATGTTGCCTTCTTAGAGACAAATGAATCACCCTGATGATATACCTTGTTCAGTTCTTACTTTTTTATTTATAAGCTTCTGAATTTCCCCATTATTATCACCAAATTAGTCTCAAAATAGTCTCAATGTTTGCAAGTGCTCATGTTCACCTGAGTAAATACAATGTTATGCACCAGATCTCTGAAAACTGCCCACTTCTTTTCTGCTTCATTGTTGCTAACCATGAATTGGCTCAACTTTCCCTTCAAGTTAGCAAATAACTGTTCCTACTTAACTGAAGAAGTATAATCTTCCGCTAGTAATTTTGCCTTGGGCCCATGGCTCTTGTTGAATGTGATTGATTAATTAACTTGGGAGAGGATGTCTATGATCAGTCCAGCACTCTATGTTACACACTACCTTCTTCACTCTCACATCCTTTTTCTTTCCTCTTATACTAGAGAACACTTTATTAAATGCAAGTGTTAGCTACAAGAGTACATGCATAAAATTTTATTTTATTTTGGTAAACAGAAGACAGTGTTGGTGATGCATAGGTCTTTGGTACTGACACCATTATAGATGCATTCCTCCCAATGCCTCCCTGACATGTCTGATAATCTGAGCCCATTAAAAGTACCTATTAAAGAAGCATTCAAGGTACCCAGAATTATAAGCTTGTTCTCTCTTTGGCATCTTGATGATAAAGGTCTCCAGCTCTCCATTTTTTTGTCCTTTGACCTTATCAGGATTCATCATGGTAGGTGTTGTGGCAATTTCCTACAAGACACAATCATGTTGTCATGAGTCTCTCATTCAGTTCGTTTAGCAAGCATAAAAGTTTTCTCATTAGATTAACTTTGGTTGCAAAATCAAGAGCAACTTCATGGTATGAAGTTTAAGGTATACACTCCAGAAAAACATGTATCTAGCTCTGTATTCAGTAAGCTGGACTTCATTTGCCAGCCTTGGTTCATTCAGGACTGCTATCAGAATATGATACTTGCTAAGTTTTCTAACAGGAGCTACATTAATCTTTTGTGTGTACTGGTTTTTGTGTTGTCCAAAAGAGTATATACATTCCATGTACTGATAGTTAATAGAATAAATTTTCAAGAAGTTTTTGTATTTCTTTTTGTGTTTTGACACAGTATACAGGCCAGGGTTGGTTCTAGTCACTTCCCCATATCAGAGGTGAGCAGTAGGATTCTTAAAAGGCTGGTCAGACACCCAGAGTGCTGCTGAATCCCAATTCTGCTTCCAGGGAAATGATCCTATGACCTGGTTGCTTATGTTCAGGATTATGGCTACAGCTTCCAGTTTATCTGCACTTGCTGTGTTTTCATTTAACTGTCATCAGATGATTTTGAGATAGATAAAAATTGTAAAGTGATATGGCCAATGTCTTTTGTTTTATGTATAAATTGGATTTAAGTGAGGCAGAGTTCCATGGAGTTATTGGTTTCACTCTGCCTTCCATAGTCATCATAGTCCAGTGGCAAGACATAGTCAATATTACTGATGATGGCTTGAGATGCAAGGGAGGACACTGGTGTCTTTTATGTGTAAGCAAGTTCTGAGCCCTCCATAATGCCTGACTTTAGCTGCCTTCATGGACATTGGAACATTTTTTTTCTCATCTGTCCATTCCACCAAGGAATGACATCTTGTGCCTGGGATAGACATACCTAACTCACTGAGTGGTTTCAAACTCCTCAGTTGCCTTCAATCTGCTTTATCCCTCTGCCAAAACAGTTTACTGGGATGTAGCAGCTGCATGTGCTACAGCTTCTTGGGGTAATAGGTGAGAGTTAAGTGGATAAGATAGACACCAAATATGGAAATCAGCCCTAAAAGGACTCAGAAGAGGTATCAATCTTCCCTGAATACACTGTAGACTACATATGTGTCTATTCACACATACATACATGCACACAAAAACATAGATGTCTGTATGGGTGCACACATATAAACATAACCTGTATATATATATATATATATATATATATATATATATATATACACACACACACACACACATAAGTATATATATATATATATACACACACACACATAAGTATATTTATATGAATGTATACATATACATATTTAAATATATATACACAGACTTCAATATAATTAGTTTCTTTTTTGGCCTATGTCTTTTATTATGGATTTATAAATATTCTGAAGTGTCTATAAGCCCCATTATCCACCAAAGAGATCCACATACACAAAAGATTAAGGATACTTGAGAAATTATTTTTATGGCTCTTTATGGTTTGAAATTTATGATACTGTGATTTAATGTTATTCATTTTGCTTGTGTACTGGATAAAGCACAGAAATTAGAGTCAGAAAGAACTGAGTTAAAATCCTATCTCAAATAAATCTATGACCCTGGAGAAATCACATGATTTCTTTCTACCACGATTTCCTTATCTATAACTGTTATGGGCCAGAACTTGAAACAAGGTGCTAAGTAAGTGGAATTGAGGAGACAGTGGTTAAATCTAGTTTAGTATTGATTTATTCTTACAACAAATAATGGTTTCCTAGTGAAATAATGATTGGTGTATATCCAATGTGGAACATATAAGGAGGAGCTGTCAGGTCCAGAAAGGGCAAGCCCACTAGAAACTCTCGGAGCCTCAGTCAGGATTTAGTCCAGGAGATTCAGAAGCCAGAGAAGGCAGTTAGGCAGAACTAAGGAAGACAGAGAAGTGGTGGCAGGCTGTCCTGTGGAGAACACTAAAACCAAGATCCAAAAGGCCTCCAGAAAATTAGTCGAGCCCCAAGAGAAGGAGATAAGACTTTGAAGGAGACAACAAAGGATTTGGATTTTAATACCTGGCTGCATTTGGGGTGATTACTGAACTGAAACTAAGGCTGTCCCCAAGAAACTTGCTCCCAGAGAACATTAAATTTTAGAGAAGAATATTACTATAACTAATTCGAACAGACTTTTTATGTACTGTTGAATATCTTTGATTTGATCCAATAGATATTTTATCACCTTATAAAAGTATCAGGGCTAAATGGAATGGTGCTATTAATTGATTGACTAAATTGACTCTTATAAAAACAAAGCAAGTAGCAAAATAATTTCATTTTAGGGACAAAGTAAAAATTTCAAATTCACTTCATGTATGATATTATTACATTTATAGTTGCATATATTATCCAGCAAAATGTATGCTACTAGAGAACCAGGACACTGCAATTTGTGTGTGTATGGTATATGTGTGTGTGTTTTTCTAGCATTTTTGGCAGCATTTTATTACATATTATTAATATTAATTATATATTTAAATATTATATATTAATTAGATATAGTTAATATTAATTAGGTATTAATAATAGATATTATAAAATTTTGGCTTTAATCTTTTGGCATCATGAAAAAAGAGAATTACAAGAAAAGAAGTAGAAGTACTTCTAATAAACTTCCTTCTTAAGGAGTTTAGTCAAAAAAAGGAAGGAATGATACGGTTCAAGAAGGCTTTTTGAGGATAGTGATGCATTGATATGTTTGTAGGGAGTAGGGGAAGAATTAGTCCACAGAAATAAATTGAAAGTAAATGAAAGAATAAGAATAACAAAGAAATAATTTGAAGCAAGTGTAAGGATAAAATAGAATCTTATATACAATAGGAAAATATGGCTTGAGAAGAGGAAAGTTCATTTCCTTTTCTGAGATGGATGATGGAGAAGAAAATGACAGAAAGCATTTAGATTTAAGATGAGAAGAAAGGGAGAAAAGAAGGTGTTTAGTAAATAATCTTGTTTTTCTAATAAAAAAATAAAGTTCAAATTCTCAGATTATGAGGTAAGAAGAAGAGAGATTTATGAAATATTTTAAAATGATTGATAAAGTTTTGAAGAAACAATGTAGAGTAGGATACTGAGTTGGAGTAGTAAAGTAAAGGGGGATTAACTAGTAGCTTTGAAGGTACAATTAAGAATATGTAGTACTTTTTTCTTACTGTTTTTCACACACGGGACTTGATCTCAATTTCCATACCTTTTCACTGACTGTACTCATTCTGAATAACAACCTTCTTTCCTTTGTCTTATAGTGTCCCTTGCTTCCCTCAAGACTGAGCTTAAGCATTATTTGCTTCATGAATATCTTCCTAATTTTCTCTCCTCTCAACTGTTAGAGTCTTTCCTTCTGAAAATATTATGAACTTATTTATTAGGCATTTGTATAGCAATAGGTCTCTTCTCCTAATAGTAGCTCCTTTAGGGTAGAAACCATTTCATTTATGTATTTGAATCTAGAGAACTTAAAATAATGTTTATCACATGGCAGCTGCTTAATAAACATCTGTTGATTAATTAATTAATAGAATAATTATAGAATTGTATATCTTTAAGAGAACTTTGAATCATTTAGTCAGATTACCAAGTCTATTTTACATATGAAACTTTCAAATGAGTTGAACAATAGTAAAAGAGCTAACACTAGAAGCTGTTTGCTAATTTCTAGTTCATTGTTCTTTTCAAGACAACAATTAAAAGGGCTTGGAAACAAGTTAAAAACACTCATTATTGCAGATACTAGTAGTATAGCACCAGCATTCCTGGAGCTCTGGGTCCTCCAATGTTTTAAGACACTCCTTCTCCTGCTTTTACTTTGACTCTGATACTTCAGTTGGACCCTTGCTGCTGGTATCAACATATGCTACTCATTTTTAGTTTATTTTCATCCCAGACATTAGTTCTTGTCATGTTCAGGGCACAGCAGGCAAACATCACTAATGACTAATGGAGAAGTTAAGTGATATCTCAGGAACACCTCACTGTGAATGTACCCTTAAGTGCTTTTGTCAGTGAATATGAACAAGAAGAAATATTATCTTATATCAGAGATAACAGTAGAAAACTGAGATGGCAAAGTAGATAGAGTGAAACACACACAAATATCACTTACATCAAGTCCAATTTTAGTGATTTGGCTCTCAATTTACAATGAACTTAATGCCTCAAGAGGAACCCAAGTCTATGGCTTATAAAGATGTTTATTATGTCCTCAGATGTGAATCCACCCAAAACAACCTAGAAGGTTGTCAAAAGATATCTGTGATGTAAATGTTGGGGTCAGCCAACTGTTATTTTTATTTCTGTTGAAATCATTTTCAAAGTTCCATAGTCTTAGTTTTATCACATTGTCTTTATCCTCAAGATCTACACAATTCCTTACCTTACTAATGCAATTAATTATTGACTGTTGCCATTCCTATTGCTTTGGATCCCTTTTCCCTTATTCATACTGTTATTTGTTACCATAGTTCATGTCTTCATCTTTTCATGTAGAATATTTCAATAGACTGATAATTATTTTTGCTTCATTTCTCCTCACTGAAATCCCCTGAACATATTTGTCCCAAAATTATTTTCATTACACTCAGATCTAACTATGTCACTTTCCCACTCATTCTATATAGAAAGTCTTGATACTCTTTATTGCTTCTAGCATAAAAGGTACACTTTGATTTTAAAGGTGTTTGTAAACTGAATCCAATCTGTTTTTCCATCATCATTGGGTATTAGTCTCCTTATGTATTCTGAGATCAAGCCAGATTGGCCTTGCCTTTCTTCCTAACACGCTATTTTTGTGTGTTGTACTATCCATCCACAATGCATAGGATATATTCACTTCTCACTTCTGTCTAAATAAGCAATTAAACCAAAGCTTTCCACATAAGACTGTTCTTTTACCTATTTATTTTAAATTTAGACAGAAAATAAGAAAAAAAAACATTTTCATGTGCAAAGCAGAACATGAGATGATTCAAAGTATAAAGCAATAAATTTTACTTTCAAGAAAGCCTATATGAGAAATAGTATACCATGTTTTCAGTATCATCAATTTTCCCTTTGCTTTTTTATAGGGTTCTGTTTGTTTGTTCTCTGCTGTGAAATTTTTGCCTCATTCAATTTGGCACCTTACTTCTCACCAACCCCAAGAAGCCTATGCTTAAGAGGAAATTAGATGTAGTTTTATATCTATCGATCTATTTATCAGTCACCTACACAGAAATATATACAAATACATACACATATGCACAAATAAATACACACACATGTGCAAACACATATATACATAAACAGGTGTGTGTATACACACACACATAAATGCACATATATTTTAAAGACATATGCCTTTACATATATATGTGTTTTATATATATATATATATGCATATGCATTAACATGCATTTATGTCAAAGTGTACTGTGCTTGTTTGTTCCTATTTCTCCTGAAAGAGGATAAAATCTTTCTTCTAAGGTCCAAGTCATTCAATCTTTTTTTTTAATTCCACTAATTCATCATTTCCTATACCTCAGCAACATTCCAATCTTATCTGTCCAGTGATTTTATTCTAAAACAATATTAATTAATATTATTAACGTAAAGTGTAGTCTTCTTGTTTTTCTCTTTTGAGTTAATCTATTTTAACTTAAATTTTGTGTGGTATCATGATTATTATGCCAGCATTTTTTACCTAATAAATTATATTTCTGGCCTTTATTTTGTTTGAATATTTCTTTTATTTACCTCCCTCCTGACTCTTTCACTTAGATTTTACCCACTTCCTTGCCCTCCTACTGCTTAACCAACTCTACTCCATTCATGAAAAAGGTGAAGAGTAGTCAAAACATAGCCTGAACTCTCTGTTTCCCTCTGAATACAGCTTCTGAATGGATTTTGGAGTGATAGAACCCACAAATATTCAAGACTGAAAGAATTTTCCAGTTTAATATATTTTGGAAGGGTGCAGGTGCGAAATGATTTCATCATTCTGGAAAGTAATTTGGAAGTATGCCCAAAGGGCTATAATACTGTGCATACCCTTTAATCAATCAATGTATCTACTGACTCTGTATTCCAGCAAGATTATAAAAGAGGGAAAAGAAACCACCTGTGTAAAAAAGTTTGTAGCAGCCTTTTTTTTTTTTTTTTTTTTTTTTTTTTTTTTTTTTTTTTTGTAATGTCAAGGAACTGGAACATAAATGCTGAATGACTGAAAAAGTTATAGTATGTGAATATAATGTAATATTATTGTTTTATAATAAATGATAAGTAGGCTGACATCAGAAAAGCCTGGAAAGACTTACTTCATTTATCAGTGATCAAAATCAAATTAACATTGTACATAGTAACAATAGGATTATATGTTGATCAACTATAATGGACTTGACTCTTTTCAATAATGCAGCCCCTGGCTCCCTGCAATAAAAAAAAAAAAAAAATCTTGAGACAATCCCAACTGTGCCTTAGTAGCAAAGATCAGTTTTTTTTTAAAAAATGAGCAAAAAAGCACAAATAGTTCTAAACGTAAAGAACTTCAAAGGAGACAGGGAAAATCAGAATATGAACCCAGAAGAGAAAAGCAATTGCAAGTTATTTACAGGTGAAATCTCAAAGGGGGAAATGAACAATTCTCAAGCTCAAAAGGCTCTCTTGGAAAAGCTCAAAAAGGATCTTCAAAGAAAACTAAAAAAAAAAAAGGGGGGGGGAATAAATGAGAGCTGTGTAGGAGAATTATGAAAGTTTTTTTGGGAAAGGCAACAGCTGGGAAAATGAAGCACAGAAGTTGACTAAAGAAAACAACTCCTTAAAAATAAAATTGATGAAATTGAAAAAGAAAAAAAGGCTAAAAAGTAGAACAGGCAAAAAGGAAAATAATTCCACTGAATGAAAAAACTCTTTCAAAAGTAAAATTGTTCAAATGCAAAAGGGCATAAAAAAAAGTGAATTTAAGAAAATAATTCAATAAAAATTACAACTTTTTTCCCCTTCAATTGAAGCATAATAGATTCTGTTTCAGCCTTTCACCTTTACTCCTAATGTATCACCTTGCTATAAATGTGTTTCTTGTAAACAACACATTGTAGGATTCTGGCTTTTCATCTAGTCTGCTATCTGCTTTCATTTTATGGCAGAATTTATCCCATTCACATTCACATATAAACTTACTAATTCTGTATTTTCCACCATCTTATTTTTCCAAAGTTATATTTTTTCTTTTCCCCTTTTCACCAATGTTTTGCTTCTGCATACCACTTTCCTCAATCCACCCTCTCCTTTACAGCCCCTACCCCTTATCTATATTTCCCCCTTCTACTTCTGTTCTCCCTTCTATTATCTTTCCCTTTCCTTTCCTCTTTTTCTTTCTACTTTCCTATAGTATGAGACAAGTTTATTTATTAAACTAAACATGTCTGATATTCTCTCTTTGAGCCAAAGGTGATGAAATTAAGTTTCACATAATGCTCATTCCCTTCCCTTCATTCCCTCAACTACAATAGTTCTTTTTTCCTCTTCATGTGATGCAATTTAGTTTATTTTACCTCTTCTTTTCTCTTCTTCCAGTACAACCCATATTATACTCATATCTTCATTTTGCTCCTTGATCTGATAATTCTGGAAATTAGCTACAATAATCCTTGGAGCTTTCATTTTGGAGCATCTTTCAGGAGCTGATTGGTGGATTCTTTCAGTGACTGTTTTCTCCTCTGATTTGAGGACATCAGGGCAGTTTTCCTTGCTATTTTTGAAAGCTGTTGTCTAGGTGTTTTTTTTTTTTTTTTTTAATCATGTTTTGTTAGAATTCTTGCAAGGTGCTAAGTCAGTTATCAAATTTAGCATGGTACTTAACAGTTCTCTAGCTCACTAATGTAGTTAGTACTCATTGGAGTTCTTCAAGATTCACAAGTCAGAGAGGAGTCCAGGAGATTCACAAGTCAGAGAGGAATCCAGGAGATTCACAAGTCAAAGAGGAGTCTAGGAGATTCACAAGTCAGGAAGGACAAGTCCACTGACCCACAAACACACTCTTGGAGGTGGAGTCAGATTCATTCCATATATCACCTTTGTGCTGGCTGGAGGCTTTGGAGTCAGAATTGAGCTAGAGGCAGAAGCAGGAAGAGCTAAAGGATTAGCAACAAGAGCTCTCGGAACCAAGGAGAGAGATAGGCCTTAAGAAAACTAACCAGGATATTTTGGAAGTGAGAATAAAGGACTGGACTTTAAGAGTTGGCTGCATTTGAGATGATTATTACTCTGAACTGAAACGAAGGCTGCCTCCAGAAGCCCTGCAAGAAATCTGCTCCCAGAGAACATTATATTTGAGAGAGAAGAACATTACATTGTTTCTCAGGTAGGTCGATAATTCTTGGATTGTTTTTTTTCTGGATCTCTTTTCTAGGTTAGTTGTTTTTCCAATGAGGCATTTTAAATTTTCTTCTATTTTTCATTTTTTCAATTTTGTTTGACTAATTTTGATGTCTCATTGAGCCATAAATTTCCATTTGTTTAATTCTAACTTTTTAGTGAATTATTTTCTTCAGTTAACATTTTTATCTCATTTTGCATTTGACAAATTGAGCTTTAAATGAATTGTTTTGTTCATTGAATTTTTTTTTTTTTGTTGTTGTTCAAACATTTTGTTTGTCAAGCAATTACTTTCTTTTTCTATTTACTTCTTCAAAACTTTTCTTTAAGGAGTGATTTTCTTCAGATTATTCCTGTTTCCTTTTCCAGAGTTTTCATTTCTTTTCCTCATTTTTCTTCTAATTCTCTTTTAAGTTCCTTTTTTAATTCTTCTAAGAGGGTCTTGTGAGATGGAGACAATTTTATGTAACTCTTTGAGGATTAATCTGGAGATGGTTTTCCTATAGCATTCTTAGGGTTTGAAGACTGTTCTTCTCTGTCTCCATAAGAGATATTTATGGTCAGATCTCTTTTTGCATTTTTGCTCACTTTTAAAGATTTAGGTCTATTCTTAGGGCAAAGGGAAGATTGTTCCAAGCTTCTTCCACAGGCTGCAGAGGCTTCGGGCTGCCGTGAGGCTGCTGCTATAGGCTTTCTCCTGATAGAGCGTGGGTGTAGCCAAGTCTCCCATTACGTTGGGGTTCAGGTGCTTACTATTTGTCTTCTGCTCCTTCTGCATACTATTGGATGTCTTACAGCTAATCCATTGATTCATTGGCTTCTGAACCAGGAAAGATTAGCAAATACTGCTCTATGTTGATTACAATCCTCTAGATTCTTCCAGTTTGCAGAAGCCATTCTACCCTAAGTCTTCCTGCATTGTACCTCACTGTGCTGTGACTGTGCTGGCCTGCAACTCCTACCACTGCTCTGTTGAGATAAACCTTTCCTGAAGTTCTTCCAAAATATTTTCCGTAAATTCATCACACTACAAATATTTGTGTGTTCTGTCACTCTAAAACACATTCACAGGTCTGATCTCATGTTGATCTAAGGGACACCTGGAAAAGCTTAGGCAAGGACCTGTCTACTGTACTCCATAGTAACTAAATCTTATTTCTTGACTTTTAACTTCATATTAAAGTTGGGATCTCATGTGAACTAAAAGGAGAGATTGTGACTCGGGACTAGGACCTAGATCTGAGTATATTCATTACAACAGAGCCAGGCAAGCAGAAGCAGCAAGGGGATTCCTATAATTTCCTACTGGCCAATTGAAAGCAAAGCAATTACCCTGACTTTCTAATGACTTAAGGCATTTTTTGGTTGCAGTTTCACTTGCTTCTAAGACCAGTTGTTGGTTTGCTGAGTTTGAGACTGAATTGGAACTCTCTGAGTTCCACTTACACTCTGGCATAATAGAGATTGATTTTTGATTTTTAAAGTTATCTTGGTCTGGGGAATAATTTCACTTTGTATTTTTGTGGGTTCTACCATTCCATTATTTTTTGATGCTATTTAACAAATTTTAGAAGCAAACAACTTGGCAGAAATCAAGTGACTTCTTGCCTTTCTTCCCTATCTTGACTTTACCCCACTTCTTTTTTCCCTAGATATTTACCCAGCAAGTTCCTATTTTTATCTATTTATTTATTTAATATTTTTCTCACTTCCATTTAAATTTTTTCTTTACCTTTCTTTTTAAAGTTTTTGAGTTCTAGATTCTCAACCTTTTTCCCACCTACAATTAAGAAATTACATAAAAAGGCATGCAAAACATTTCCATAAAAGTCACATTGTAAAAGAAAACATATAAATAAAGTTTTTAAAAAGAAAAAGAGAAAGAGACTATCTGTACTAGACTTAATCAGTTCCTTCTCTGTAAATGGATAGAATTTTTCATAGTAAGTCTTTTAGTGGCGGCATGGATCATTGTACTCCTAAGAACATCACTCATTTACAGTTGGTCATCCCAAAACATTGTTATTAATGTATACAGTGTAATTCATTTTGCTTGAGTTCATGGAAGACATTCCAAGTTGTTATTGTTTTTTTTCCTGAGAGCATCTTACTCATCATTAACTATAGAAAAATAATATTCCATCAAAAACACATAATACAGTTTATTGAACCATTACTCAATTGACAGATTTCCTCTGAATTTCCATTTTTCCCCCCTGAGAAGAGATCTGCTATGAAATTTTTGTACATATAGGTAATTAAAAAAAACAAAAAAACTTTTGTGATTCATGCCTACTAATGATGTTGTTATGTCAAAGGCTATGCATGAATATATAGCCCTTTGGGCACAGATCACATGTTTTGATCATTTATTAACTCTGACATGGCTCTTTAAGAAAAAATGACTCAGTTTCTTCTGTGTGAAAAATTAGCCTTATCAGAAAAAAAACTTGCTTGAAAATTTATTTTACAACTATTAAATACAAATTGTCTTTCCCCCATGTATTCGATTTACTCACTTCTTTCATCTTACCCATCCTCAAAAGTATTTTGATATGGACTGTTACCCTACCAGTATGTCCTCTCTTTTATCATCCTCCCCTGCCTTCATATATCCCATTCCCCTCATATTTTCCTGCAGGGTAAGCTAGATGTTTATGCCCATCTTGAATTTGAATGTTATTTTCTTTTTGAGCCAATTTTGACAAAAGTAAGGTTGGATCACTCCTCTTTTCTCCCCCTCTTTCTCTATACTGTAAAATATTTTCCTTGCTTCTTTTTAATGGTAGATAATTTGTACCATTCCACTTCTCCCTTTCCCTTTCTCCCAGTATATTGCTCTTTCATCTCTTAATTTCATCATATTTTTAAAAAAAGATATTATCCTTTCATATTCAATTCACACCAGTGTCCTCTTTCAATATATACTCCTCCAACATGCCATAATAATGAGAAAATTCTAATGATTTATAAGTATTACCCTCCCATGTAGGAATATAAACAGATAAAATTCATTAAGTTCCCTATGAAATCACTTTCTTAATTACCTCCTTATGCTCCTCCAGAATCCTATATTTGAAAATAAAGTTTTCCTTTTAGCGCTGGTCTTTTCATCACAAATGCTTGAAAATGGTCTATTTCATTGAATGATCACTTTTTTCTCTGAAGAATTATACTCAGTTTTGCTGGGTAGGTGATTCTTAGTTGCAGTCCTTAGTTGCTCTCCAAAATATCATATGCCAAGCCCTCTAGTTATTTAATGCAGAAGCAGCTAAATCTTGTTTTATTCTTACTGTAGCTCCACTATATATAAATTGTTTCTTTCTTCATGCTCACAATATTTTCTCCTTCACCTTTAAGTTCAAGAATTTGCCTGATTCTTTCAATTTCTGTTTTATCTACTGGCTCTAGAGGATCAGTAGTTTTCTTTGATAATTTCTTGAAAGATGATCAATAATTTTTAAAATATTTCTCCTGGATCTATTATCCAGATTAATTGTTTTTCTAATGAGATAGTTTACATTTTTTTCTATTTGTTTTTTCCTTTTTTTTTTTTTTTTTTTTGGTTTTATTTTATAGTATCTTGATTTCTAATAAAATCATTAGTTTATGTATGCTCAATTCTAATTTTTAAGGAATTCTCTTCCTCAGTGAGCTTTTGTATCTCCTTTCCCAACTGGCCAATTTTGCTTTTTAAGGCATTTTTCCCTTCCCTAGCTTTTTGTATAAACTTTTCAATCATTATCACTTCTCTTCCCAATTTTTCCTCTGTTTCTCTTATTTGATTTTCAAAATCCCTTTTGTGCTTTTCCATGGCCTGAGCCCAATTTTTATTTTTCTTGGAATCTTTTAATGTAGGAGCTTTAACTTTGTTATTTTCTGAGTGGGTGTTTTGACCTTCTCACCATAGTAACTTTCAATGGCCAGAAAATAATTCTCTTGTTTTCTTTTAAGTAGTACTAGGTTTTTGACTCTTTGCCAAAGTAGGACTCTTTTTCTAGGGTAGAGAGTACATTGTTTCAAGCTTCAGGGTTTTTGTGCAAGTGTTTTCTGAGCTCCTTTCAGGTACCTGACTACAAGCATTCTTTTTGCTCTGAAGTTGTTCCCAGCCCTAGAGTAGCTGAAAGAGCTAGTGTATTAAAGCAACAGAGCTCTGCTTTGCTGACACTGGAGCTAGGGGTGGGGTTGGAGCTGCACTGGAATGGTCTGTGCTGGGACTGCATCCTCTCTATTGATCTTTCAAGTCTCCCCTTTTGTCCTTGGGATCAAGATCTGCCCCAGTTCTTGATATTCCTTCTCAGTATTTTGAATGAAGTAGCCTATGTGGTAGAGTGTGGAGCAATGATGGAGACATTGCCCCAAAATAAATGTAAAATATATTTCTAAAAAGCAAAAACATTTTATAATAATAAAATATTGCATTAGATTGCATATGTGTGTGTTTGTAAATATGTACACCTACAAATAATAATCAATAACAGAGAAATTCAAAGATAGCTAGATAGACAGAAAGACAGACAGACAAATAGATAGATAAATAGGTACAGCTCATTAACATTTAAACTTTGATCTTCTCTTTTTTCTTTGTTTTGGGAGAATCAATCCTCCTTAGAATACATTATACCTCCTGCCATTCAATTCTTCTTAAGAACAGATATATCACCTTGTACAATTGCTTATTGTAATATGCAAATATATATTGTAAAAATAAGATTTAGTAGAAGTAAAATGGCTAGTCTACCATCATTTTAGCCATGTCCTCCTATCATATAATATAGTGGATAGTGTGGAGGACTGGATTAAGGAAAACATATCCTCCAGTTCAAATCTTTCCTAAGATAAATACTAATTCTATGGCCCTTGCAAATCATTTATCCCTTTCTGTCTTAAATTCCTCATATGTGAAATGAGCTGAAGAAATAAATGGTAAACCCCTCTATCATCCTTGCAAAGGAAATTCCAAATATTTCCACAGAGTCAGAAATGACTCATCATCATCATTTTAACTTTTTTTTTTAAGAAAAGTTGATATTTGTTTTTCCCAAACATAAATGTGGCAGAAGCTGGCTAAATTAGTCCAATAAATATTTCTGTTCTACCTTTTGAGTAAAGTGATCAATATAATCTTTCTGTATTTCTAACAATAGAACATATGTCAAAGAGAATATATATTGCTCCCCCTGACCAAGTCTTAATATCATTATTATTGCTGGTACCTTTGGGCTACATTTATTCTTATTACTCTCTATAATAAAACCCCATTAATTTGAAATCTAATAATTCAGACCTGTGTTATTTTAGAATGGATGTAGGATAAACCTGACCTTTGTTCTTTCTATAAAGAAAGGATTTGCTAAATTGAATAGGAGCTTAGTGAGAATTACCAAAATATCGTTTACCCTTCTTAAGGGAAACAAATGCTTTCAAGCTGTCTGGGCACACTCATTTTCATCTCTCCAGTGGATATGCTAATTACTAATCAGTCTTATCTATTTAGTAAAGCTGAATTGCTGAGGATCTGCTATTTAATATGCTAATTTGAGTTATAGTTTAAAGGAACTTCATTTCTAGGTTACATGGCTAAAAAGATGATATACTAGCCATTTTACTTTCGTTAAATCTTAACACCTACATCCTGAAAAAAAGAAAGAAAGGAAGGAAGGAAGGAAGAACAGAGGAGAGGGGGAGAAAGGAAGGAAGGGAGAAAAGGAGGGGGAAGAAGAAAGAAAAAAGGAAAGAAGGAAGGAGGGAAAAGAGATACAGAAACAGAAAGAAAAGAAAGAAGGAAGGAGAGAAGAAAGGAAATAAGGAAGGAAGATTATTAAATAAAGCAGACATAAAGCAATTATATCCAAGTCAACAATACAAGAACTTGAGAATACAGAACTACAATTTCACAAACTAACAAAGTATCTCTATGTGCTCACTCAGCTCTCATATATCACTGGTCATTTTGTTCCAGCAGGGATTCTCCAATTCAACCACAAACTTATGTCTGGACCCCCATAAGATTTTTCTTTCTATCTCATAATTCATACATAAGGATATATAATAATTTAATTGACCAAAGTCAGTAATGTACTGAAATTCTACATATATTCATAGGGAATGCATAAATATTCTACAAGAGCATAGGAAAATAAAGATGTTTTTAAATGTAAACAAATATTTAAAGATGAAAAAAGAACTCAAAGAAGTGGGATGAAATAATAAGGGGAAAATAAATGAAGCACTAAATTCTACAGCACCATTTCAAGTAAAATTTTTTTTTTAAGGAAAGGAGATGGACATATAAATAGGAATAGGGGAACCTGAAGATAAATACTCTTTGCATTTATTGAAGAATATGGATGGACAATGAAAGAAGTACAGTTCCTATATTCTCTCAAGTAGAAAGGAAGCTCTGGAGAATGGAACACATTACAAAGAAAAAAAGAAAACTTGGGGGAGGAATGGAGAAGAGCTTAACCCATAAGGGGAAGCAGTACTATTCAAGAGTACTCTGTAGGGGAAAATGATATGTTAAATTGGATATAGTTATATAATACTGTATTTTATCAGGGCAAAGTTGATGAACAGGGAGATTACCTCTTCTAAGAGAAAACCGATCCTCTGAAGACAGCTTATTACTTCAACAGAAAGGAAATCAAAGCTATCTGAGATAGTAAGAATACATAAGAATAGAATATGAGGGGGTGGATGATAGCAGAGAGAAGATGGCAGAGAAAGACACAACTTGTTCTCTGACCTTTCTCTCAAACCAATAGCAGATTAAGCTTCTAAATTGGTGTCGAAGAAACAGAACCCACAAATATCTGGGTTACAACACATTTCTAGAAGAAGATTCCTTGGAAGAACTTCAGAACAGGTCTGCCTCAAAAAGGCAGAGGCAAAGTCTGCCAAGCTGTGGCACAGGGAGACAGGAGCAAGGAGCTGAGGCGGGGAGCCAGAGCATTGCTGTGTCCTGTGAGCCTCTTAGGCCATTCTGCCCTAAATGCAGTGTGAGTGGCTTATTAGATTTTCTGTAAAACACCCAAAAGCCAATTTAAAGGTAAATTGTAAGCTGCTCAGCCCCAGAAGTACTCTGCACCTGGCCTCAATTATCCAGCACTAGAATTCAGTTAGAAACACTGGCTCCAGGGCAAACTAAAGTAGCTGTCTCTCCTTTGCCTTAAGAGCAGATCTTAACCCTTTATAAAGGAGCAAAAAAGTAAAAAGAACTCTGACCATAGGCAACTTTTATGGAGAGAAGAGAACTGAAATCCTGAGGTTCCCAAAGGCACACCAACTCCAGATGAAGCCTCAAAAGGAGATATGAGTTGGTTCCCATTTCACAAGGCTTTCATGGAAGATTACAAAAAGGATCTTAAAAGAGAATTAGAGGAAAAATGGGGAAAGGAAATAAGATCTTTTTGTAAGAGGGTATGGAAAAGGATAAACAAACTGTCTGAAGAAAGAATAGAATATTGTTGTCATACAGATAATAGCATATGTTAAATAGTAATGGTGATGATTATACAGAGTAAGAACTAGATTACATAATTTGATATACAGGCTGAATACTATTATTATTAAGCACTACTTCTATGCACTTTCCCTCAGCAAATCATATGACAAAAGACAGATACAACAGAAAAATAGGTTATAATCTCCAGAAAAAAATTTATAAAGGAAATGGCATTGCAAGTTGTTACTAGAAGATGCTTTAAAGTGAAAATTAAGAAGGTTCATTTAATATGAAACATAATTAGATATAGAAAGGGTTGAATGAAGATATAGACCATTGACCAACAAGTAAAAACTAGGAATCAAATTAATTAAGATAATAAATCAAAGAGATCCTTTTAAGAAAAAGATATACAATAAAATAAAATAATATAATAAGTCTTGAACTCACCATAAAACTCAGGGAAAGGAAGTTGGTAGGCAAATTTATTAGTTGATTGACTGGTTGGTTGATTAGTTGGTTGATTGTTGTCCTTTGTACTCAAAGACCAAAATGACATCATTATGTTAGAATCCAGTACATGGCATCCAATTGTGGCTGATCAGAAAAAAAAATAAGCCCAGAATTCTCTGTGACAGGTTAGATACAAATATTTCCTATGAACGTCTGGAGTAGTTTCTCTAATTTTGTGCATCTACAATTATTTTAGGTTAATTCAATTTTTCTTTGCTGATAGGGCATAATACTTTCTCTAATAAGGGTATATTGTTGGTCTTATGCCAGTGTCTCACATGTTATACAATTGATTCTAAACTTCTTAAGAGAGACCCTGAGAGTGTCCTCATAGCACTTTTTCTGACCATCTTGTGAATGCTTATGTTGTATGAAATCTCCCTAAAATTTTTTGGTAAATATACATTTAGCATTTAAACAATGTGACCAGCCCAACAGAGCTGTGTTCTCTTCAATAGAGTCGCAAATCTTGGCTGTTTAGTTCAAAAAAAAGGACCTCAGTTTCTGATATTTTATCCTGCCAGGTGATCTTCTGAATCTTCCTAACATAATTCAAATGGAGCATTTCAGTTCCCTGGCATGGTTATGATATACTCTCCAGGTTTCCCATGTGTTAAACAATGAGGGATAATATCTCTCTTTTTCCACACTTTCCTTTGGAACCTCCCAAACACTGAGTTAGTTCTGTAGAAAGGCTGGGCAGAAGAGGGGATAGAAAAATGATTGGAGAAAGAAGAAAACAATTGAATAACTTAAGTAAAATCACTAAACTATACAAAGTTTTGACTTACAAAAAAAATGGTACAAGTCAGGTGGACCTTCAGCAAGCTAAACCTAGAAAGTTTTGTCATAATGGAATAAGGGGAAAAAAGTCAGTGAAAACTATCTTTAATAATCCAAATTAAGAAAGATGTAAACTTACCTTTTATGATGTTTAATGTGATTATTAAAAAAAATACAATAAAATGAAAGGGACTGATTAAGTGGATAATAAGACAAAATTCCAATAAGAGAGAGGTGGAATCAAAATGAGAGAATGGAATAAAATTAGTATATATTAGATGAATAAAAAAAAACCCCTCAATTCACAGTATAAACAAAGATGATCAAGGAAATGACATTGTTTAAAGAACTATGGACAACAAAGTAATATGTTGAAATCATAAAGGAGAAACATTTTTTTTTTGCAATGGAACTTTTTTCTTAAAATAAAATTAGAAAATAAAAAAAAATAACAAAATTTAAAAAGAGAAAACTAGGGAATTTAATATGAATTATAAAAAATAGGAAAAAAATCAGATAACAACTAAAGAAAAAAATTTTAAATTGAACAGTAAACAGAAAAATTTGAAATAAAAAGCTTGATAAATAAAACTAAAAAGTAATTCTTTGACATAAGCAAAATTAATGAACATTTATCCAATCTGATTAAAGATAAGGATGTAGGAAATCAAAAATTTTAAATGAACAAGAAACTGAAATGTATAAAATAGAAAATAAATGTAGGTGTGTGTATATGCATGAGCCTATTTTTAGGAATCTATTGTACACTATTACATACAAACAAAATTAAGAATTCAAAACAATTAAAGGTTGATCAAAATTTATAAAATAAACCAGAATATCCTCAAATATATGTTTTAGATTCTCTAATCTCTGAAAAAGAAATTGCATTGTTTACAATGAAACTACTAAGTGGTGAAAGGAAACCAGAAAAACTTCAGGAAGAATTTCATAAAATCTTTATTATAGAGATAGGAACTGAACATGGAATGGAATAAAATATTTTCATTCTTCTTTATGTGCAACTTCTTCTACCAATATAAGTAGAAATATAGGCATCTTCTCTGTAAGTAGAAATAGGATAAACTATATACATAATGATTATGAACATGGAAAAAGAAAAAAAAAACAACACAATTGAAAGCAGGTATTGGAAAAACTATTATGATAAAATTTCATTCCAAAAATAGAAATATGAGAATCTTCTCACACTCTTTGGGGGAAGTAAAGGATCCTGCAATATAGGCCACTACACATATCAGATACATATCTATGTATGTATGTATTCTTAATTTTGCTTAGCATTTTTCCCTTTGTTTTTTTTTTTCCTGTTTATTATAAGACATGGTGTTCTGGAAGAAAGAGGAAGTAGGATATCTGTGGGGAAATGAAAGATATCAATAAAATCTATTTTTATAAATCAAGTCATAACATCTTTTTTTTTACAGTAAAAATAAAATACCTTTTCTATTTTTTTTTATATTTCTTCCAATATTACATGAGATAAATATATAAATCCATTTTTGAAAGTTATTTTTTATTTAACATTTCAGTAATGCATTGTTTTTATTTATTTGTTTTTTTTTTAAATTTGCAAAGCACACGTTCCTATTATATTATTTGGAGCCTAACAATCAATTGAGTGAAGCAATTATTCCAAATATGCCTACATTTTAAAAATGAAGAAACTAAGGTTCAGAGAGCTTAATAACTTTTTAATAATCACACTTGTGAAGTTCTGGATGCAAGTTTCAAATTCAATACTGCTTGATGCCAAGTACAACATGCTAATTCCTTTTGAAACTACCTCTACTCCATTTCTTTTAACAACACCCTTTCTTATATGTTTGAAATCATTTTGCTTGTATAACCTATATCAGTTTGTTTGCTGTCTTAGGGAGGGGAAAGGAAAAGGAGGGAGAAAGAAAAAAAAATTGTAACTCAAAATCTTATAAAAATGAATGTTTAAAGTTATCTTTACATATAATTGAAAAAAAATTCCATTAAAGAACATGTCTTCTTACCAATCATTCCTAGCTAGAAAAGCATGTTTGTAAAATCTCATTAGCTCATTGTGCCTTAATTCAAACCATTAAAGATAAATCTCATGAAATAAAATGTAGTTTTTTTTTTTTTTCAGATGTAGGGTATTGACAAAAAGTATAAATAATTATTTCTGAAAAAAGTTACTGTAAAAATGTTTTTTTTTCCCAAAATGAGAGGTCTAATTTAATGAAACTATTGAATCAATAAAAACAGACTCGTTTAATAGTTTGAGTTTTGTACTCAAGGCAATTGCTGAAAGGAATAATGATAATAATTATTATTATTATCATTATAGATGATCAAAATTCCATTTTAGAGTAAGGAATCAGAAAAATATGAATTCAATTCTGGTCTCAGAGATTTACTAGCTGTCCTAACTGGGCAAGTAACTTAAGTTCTATTTGCCATAAATGCTCAAAATTGGGAAAATAATAACACCAACCTCCCAGGGATGTTCTAACAATAAAATGAAATAATTGTAAAATATTTAAGATAGTATGTAGTACATAGTAAGTGACCTATAAATTATTCTTGTCATTATAGTTGTTATTATACTATACTATAATATGAAACTCATATTAAGTATATGAATTTCATACTACTTTTAGAGTTCATTCATTCAACAAGCATTTTAAAGCACGTGTTACATATCATGTAGTCTCCTTAATACTAGGGCTAAAAAGACAAACAATGAAATTCTGTCCTCAAGAAGATTTCATAATAACATATATTGTATTGCTTGCCATCTAGGAGAGAGGGTGGGGGGAGGAGGGGAAAATCTGAAACACAAGGTATGCAGGGGTCAATTTTGAAAAATGATTTGTGCATGTTTTGAAAATAAAAACCTTTTAAAAAACAAAAAAGAAGATTACATAAAATAATCTGAGTAAATTACACACACACACACACACACACACACACACACACACACACACACATATATATATATACATGATAAAATATAGGGTAACTTATTTGGGGAGAATCCCAACAACTGGGGGCATCAAAATTGTAGTATATTAAATTTGGGTTCTTAAAAATGGAGTCAGGAGTCAGGAAGAGTGCATTTTGGGCATGTAAGGTGGCTCATTCAAAGGCAGGAAGATGCGAGATAGTATGAAGAATATGAGGTGCAGTAAATATGCTAGTTTGAATGAAATATAAAATTCTGAAAATTTATGCATATGAAAGCTAGAATAATAGTTTGCGAAAAAATGTGAAATGTTTAGATGACAAACAGAGAAGTTTCTAATTTATTCTAGGGACAATATTATTCACCAGGAGGATGATACATGTAGGCATATTCTTTAGTGATATTAATATAGCAATTTTAATATGTGCAATTAAACATATTTTGTATTTTATTTTCCCCAGTTGCCTATTAAAATAATTTTAATATTAATTTTTAAAACTTTGAGATCCAAATTCGGTCCTTTCCTTTTAGCCTTCCCCATCTCATTGAGAAGGCAAACTATTAGAAATAGATTATTCATATATAGTCATGTAAAACATTTCGGTTATTGCCATATTGTGAAAGAAAACAGACCCCCTCCAAAAAAATTCTCAAGAAAAATAAAAAAAATAAAAATTAAAGCATGTTTCAATTTGTGTTCAGATACTAATAATTCTTTCTATGAAAATGAGTGTTTTTTTTTTTTTTTAATCATAGGGTCTTCAGAGTTGTCTTGGATCATTATATTGCTGAGAATAGTGATTCATTCACAGCTGATCCTCTTACAATATTGCTGTAATTTATACAAATACATTTTATTTTGCCTCAGGTCTTGGAGTCCTTACAGGTTTTTCTGAGAGTATCCTGCTTACCATTTCTTATAGCACAATAGTATTATCTCATAATCACATACCACAATACTTCAGTCATTTCCCAATTGATGGTCATTCCCTCAATTTCCAATTTTTGCCACGAGAAAGAAAGCTGCTAAAATGTTTTGGTTCCTTTCACTTTTCAAAAATTCTCTTTTGGGATATAGAACTAATAATGATATGGCTAATTTAAAAGGCATGAATAGTTATGTAGCCCATTGGTATAGTTCCAAATTATTCCACAAAATGGTTGAAATCCGTTCATAACTTTACCAACAATACATTAATGTCTCATTTTTTAACATCTCCAAAAATTTATCATTTTTTTTCTTTCCTGTCCTATAAGTCAATCTAATAATTATGATGTACTACCTCAGAATTTTTTTAACTTGAATTTCTCCAATTAATTCTGAGTTAGAATGTTTTTTTTTTTTCCACATGACTATAGATAACTTTACTTTAGCTGAAAACTTTGTATCTTTTGATCATTTATCATTTGGGAATGACTCTTTTTACGAGTTTGACTCAGTTTTCTATATCTTTGAGGAAAGAGACCTCTGTCAGAGAAATTGTTTCAATGTTGTTTTTTTTTTAAATAGTTGTCATTATTAACTGTATTCACTTTTTATTTTATTGCCTCTCCTTTCACCTTGCCTCTCCTCAAAAGTGTTTTGTTTCTCACTACCCTACTCCCCAATCTGTCCTCATTTCTGTCACCAGTTTTCTTATTTTCCTCTCCTCCTATACTCCTGTAGTGAATATCTCTCTCTCTCTTTTTCTCTCTCTCTCTTTCTCTCTCTCTCTCTCTCTCTCTCTCTCTCTCTCTCTCTCTCTCTCTCTCTCTCTCTCTCTCTCTCTCTCTCTCTCTCTCTCTCTCTCTCTCTCTCTCTCTCAGATGTTCAGTTAAGTGTGTAGGTTATTCCTTTTTTGATCAAATTCTGTTGAGAATAAAGTTCAGTCAGTGCACTTTACTTCCCAGTCTTCCCCTCCTTTATAAAAGCTTTTTCTTGCTTCTTTTACATAACTTAATTTACCCCATTTTAGCTCTACCTTTCCCTTTCTTACATTTCTCTGTCACCCCTTAAATTTATTTTTAGATAGCATTCCTTTACATTCAACTCACATTTATGTGCTCTGTATATACTCGTTTTATGAGGACTAAAAATGAAAAAGCTTAAGAATTACAAGTATGTTTCTCCTTATAATAATATAAACAATTTGAGTTAATTAAGATTATTAAGGTTATTAAGACTCCTATGATTTCTTTTTCCTATTTGCTTTTTTATGCTTTTCTTGAGTCTTATATTTGAAAGACATTTTTTTTTTCATTCAGCTCTGATATTTTTATCAAGAATGATTAAAAGTCTTCCATTTCATTGAATTTCTTTTATTTCTCCTGAAGGATTAGAGAGTTATTGTTTTGTTTTTTTTTCAGATAATTGATTCTCAGTTACAATCTTAGCTATTTACCCTCTAGAAAGTTAGATTCCTATCCCACTGATCTTTTATTGTAGAAACTGCTAAATTTTATGTTATTCTGGCTGTGGCTCCACAATTTAGTTGTTACTTTCTGGCTGCTTTCAATTATTTTCTCCTTACCCTGGAAGTCTTTGAATTTGGCTACAATATTCCTGAATTTTTATTTTTTATTTTTTTATTTTGGGATCTCTTTCAGGCGACAATTGATGAATTCTTTCAATTCCTATTTTATCCTCTGGAAATCCAGGTAGTTTTCCATGATAATTTCTTGAAAGAAGATAATAGGATCTTTTTTGATCATAGCTTTCAAGTACTACAAGAACTTTTAAGTTGTCTTTCCTGGACCTATTTCTCAAGCCAATTATTTTTCCAATGAGATATTTCACATTGTTTTCTATTTTTTCAATCTTTTATTTTTTGTTTTCTTGGATCTTCATTTCTCATAAAGGCATTACATTCCACTTTCTCAGTTCTAATTTAAAAAAAAAACAACTTTTTTTTAACCATTTTTTTTATTAATTTATTTTTTTTCCTGAGGCAATTAGGGTCAAGTGACTTTCCCAGGGTTACACAGCTAGGAATTCTTAAGTGTTAAGACCAGATTTGGGGGACTTCTAGCCAAGATGGTGGAGAGGATGCACACATCTACTTAAGCTCCACGTTTTCTCTCGGAATTAATTTCATGACAAGCCTCAGAATCATTGCTTGACTGAAAAAAAAAAAAAAAAAACACAAATAATTACCAAGGGAAGACATCCTTGAAATTCACCAAAAAAAGGTCTGTTTTTGCTTGAGGGTGGGGACGGTTTTAGATCAGGCACAGGCTGAGGGCAGGCAGTGGCAGAGAGAGCATGGCAGGCAGCTCACAGCTGAGCAGAGCAGAGTAGGGTGGGGTATGATCTCAGCTGTATCTGCAGGGAGAGCTTTACCACAATATTGAATACTTTGCTATGACAGCAAGCCAGTAGACAAGAAGAAAAGCTAAAAACACAGGGGGTAAAGACTATAACCCAAAAATGCTAGGGTCCCTTGGGACCTGGCCACACCCACCCACAGTATCTCAGCATGCTATCAGAGTCTCAGAGTGCAGGCACAGCCCAGTCATTGCTGTCCTGCTAGTGCCTCACTGCTGCCCCCTGCAGTCTGTAGAGGAAACTTGGTAATACCATCCACCCCACCACCCACCAAGAAAAAAAAAGCAGACCATTTGTTTTTCTTGTTATTTTGTTTTCTTTGACTTTTTTTTTGACAAAATGAGCAAAAAATTTAAATATACCCTTTGATAACTTCTATATGGATAGAGAGCAGACTTTAAACCCCTGAGGAGACTAAACACAGACTGTCTTCAGATGAATCCCCAAAGCGGGATATGATCTGGTCCTCAACACAGATGAGTTTCATAGAAGAAATTAAAAAGGCTCTCACAACAGAGCTAGAAGAAAAATGGAAAAATGAAAAGGAAGCTTGGCAAGAGAGTCTATATAAGTCATCCCACCCATTTAAAGACAGAGGGGATAAAGAAAAAAAAAATCCTTGAAAAATAGAATTAGTGAACTGGAAAAAGAAAATAGCTCTCTAAAAAATAAAATTGGCGAAATGGAAAAAAATTCCATAGAACAAAACAATTCACTTAAAAACTCAATTGGACAATTAGAAAAAGATATAAAAAATTAAGTGAAGAAAATACTTCATTGAAAATCAGAATCAAACAAATGGAATTGAATAACTCAAGGAGACACCAAAAATCAGTCAAGCAAAACCAAAAAAAAAAAAAAAAATGGAAAAAAAATGTCAAATACTTTCTTAGGAAAACAAGAGACCTAGAAAATAGATCTAGGAGAGACAATCTGAAAATTATTGGACTCCCTGAAAAATATGATGAAAAAAAGAGCCTGTACACTATTTTCCATGAAAGTATCAAAGAGAACTGCCCAGAAGTTATAAAAACAGAAGGTAAAATAGAAATTGAAAGACTTCATCAATCACCTACTGAAAGGGATCCTAAAATCAAAATACCAAGAAATATAGTGCCCAAAGTCCAGAACTATCAGACAAAGGAAAAAATACTGCAAGCTGCTAGAAAAAATCAATTCAAATATAAAGGAGCCACAATAAGGATTAATCAAGACCTAGCAGTATCCACATTAAAGGATGGAAAGGCCTGGAATATGACATTCTGAAAGGCTAAGGAACTTGGTATGCAACCAAAAATAACTTACCCAGCCAGAATGAGCATCTTTTTCCAGAGAAGAAGATGGACATTCAATGAAATAAGCAAATTTCACCTATTTTTGATGAAAAAAACAGAACTAAACAAAAAATTTGACCTACAAATGTAGAACTCAAGAGAAAACTAAAAAGGTAAAAAGAAATCTTAGGAACTATATTTCTGCTATAAAGATAGCAGAGGGAAAGGAAACCTATTATATCTGAGAGAAAGAATGGAGAGGGATGAACATAGTGTGTATCTTACTGCCATCAGAATTGGCTTAAAGAGAAAAATTTTAGACATATTTGATTTATGGTGAAAATTCTCCCACCTCATTGAAAAGTGGGAGGGGAAAAGGGAAAAGGGAAGGAATAAGCTAAGGGAATACACAAATTGTGAGGAAAAGGAGAAAGATAGGGGGAGGAACTCTAAGATGGGGGGAGAGTCACTAAAAAGGGAGGGCTATGAGAAGCAAGTGGTGCTCACAAGTTTGATACTGGGGAGGGGCTAAAAGGGAAGTAAGGAAGAAAAGCATAAACCGGTGTTAACAAGATGGCAAGTAATACAGAATTGGTCATTTTAACCATAAATGTGAATGGGGTAAACTCCCCCATAAAGAGGAATCAGTTACAGACTGGATTAAAAGCCAGAATCCTACAATATGTTGTTTACAGGAAACACACCTGAAGCAGGGCAATACATACAGAGTAAAGGTAAAAAGCTGGAACAGAATCTACTGTGCTTCAGGTGACGTCAAAAAAGCAGGGGTAGCCATCCTGGGATCTCAGATCAAGCTAAAGCAAAAATTGATCTAATTAAAAGAGATAAGGAAGGGCACTATATCTTGCTAAAGGGTAGCATAGATAATGAAGCAATATCAATATTAAACATATATGCACCAAGTGGTGGAGCAATTAAATTCTTAAAAGAGAAATTAAGAGAATTGCAAGAAGAAATAGACAGCAAAACTATAAGAGTGGGAGAACTTGACCTTGCACTCTCAGAATTAGATAAATCAAACCACAAAATAAATAAGAAAGAAGTCAAAGAGGTAAATAGAATACTAGAAAAGTTAGATATGATAGATCTTTGGAGGAAATAAATGGAGACAAAAAGGAGTACACTTTCTTCTCAGCAATTCATGGAACCTATACAAAAATTGACCATATATTAGGACACAAAAACCTCAAACTCAAATGCAGTAAGGCAGAAATAGTATATGCATCCTTTTCAGACCATGATGCAATGAAAATTACATTCAATAAAAAGCCAGGGGAAAATAGACCCCAAAATAATTGGAAACTAAATAATTTTATACTAAGGAATGATTGGGTGAAACAGCAAATCATAAACATAATTAATAACTTCACCCATGAAAATGACAATAATGAGATGTCATACCAAAATATGTGGGATGCAGCCAAAGCAGTAATAAGAGGAAATTCCATATCTCTAGAGGCCTACTTGCACAAAATAGAGAAAGAAAAGGTCAACGAATTGAGCTTAAAACTAAAATGCTAGAAAAGGAACAAATTAAAACCCCCCAGTCAAACACTAAACTTGAAATTCTAAAAATAAAAGGAGAGATCAATAAAATAGAAAGTAAAAAAAAAAATTATTGAATTAATAATACTGAGTCAGTTCTATGAAAAAAAAAACCAACAAAATAGATAAACCCTTAGTAAATCTGATTAAAAAAAAGGAAAGAGGAAAATCAAATTGTTAGTCTTAAAAATGAAAAGGGAGAATTCACCACTAATGAAGAGGAATTAGAGCAATAATTAGGAGTTACTTTGCCCAACTTTATGCCAATAAATTTGATAACTTAAATGAAATGGAAGAATACATTCAAAAATATAGCTTGCTCAGATTAACAAAGGAAGAAGTAAATAAACTAAACTGTCCCATCTTAGAAAAAGAAATAGAACAAGCTATTAACCAATTCCCTAAGAAAAAATCCCCAGGACCAGATGGATTTCTACCAAACATTTAAAGAACAATTAACTCCAATGCTATATAAACTATTTGAAAAAATAGGGATTGAAGGACTCCTACCAAATTCCTTTTATGACACAGACATGGTACTGATACCTAAACAAGGTAGGTTGAAAACAGAGAAAGAAAATTATAGGCCAATCTCCCTAATGGATATTGATAGTAAAATCTTATTAGCCAAAAGATTACAGAAAATCATCCCCAGGATAATACACCATGATCAAGTAGGTTTTTTACCAGGAATGCAGGACTGCTTCAATATTAGGAAAACTATTAGCATAATTGACTATATCAATAACCAATTTAACAAAAACCATATGATCATCTCAATAAATGCAGAAAAAGCATTTGATAAAATCCAGCATCCATTCCTAATAAAACCACTTTAGAGGATAGGAATAAATGGACTTTTCCTTAAAATAGTCAGGAGCATATATTTAAAACTGTCAGTGAGCATCATATGCAATGGGGAAAAACTGAAACCTTTCCCAGTAAGATCAGGAGTGAAACTAGGTTGCCCACTATGACCATTATTATTCAATATTGAATTAGAAATGCTAGCCTCGGTAATAAGAGTTCGGAAAGAGATTACAGGAATTAGAGAAGGCAATGAAGAAACCAAACTATCACTCTTTGAGGATGATATGATGGTATACTTAGAGAAACCCAGAGATTCTACTAAAAAGTTATTCAAAATAGTTCATAACTTCAGCAAAGTTGCAGGATACAAAATAAATCCACATAAGTCCTCAGCATTTTTATACATCACTAACAAAATCCAGCAGCAAGAGATACAAAGAGAAATTCAATTCAAAATAACCATCAATGGCATAAAATATTTGGGAATCTATCTACCAAAGGAAAGTCAGGAATTATATGAGCAAAATTACAAAACACTTTCCACACAAATAAAGTCAGATTTAAATAATTGGAAAAATATTAAGTGCTCTTGAATAGGCTGAGTGAATATAATAAAGATGACAACACTCCCTAAACTAATCTATTTATTTAGTGCCATACCAATCAGACTCCCAAGAAACTATTTTAATGATCTAGAAAAAATAATAACAAATTTCACATGGAAGAACAAAAGGTCGAGAATCTCAAGGGAATTAATGAAAAAAAAAATCAAATGAAGGTGGCCTAGCTGTACTTGATCTAAAGCTATAATAAAAAGCAGCACTCACCAAAACCATTTGGTATTAACTAAGAAATAGATTAGTCAATCAGTGAAATAGGATAGGTTCACAAGACAAAATAGACAATAACTAAAACAATCTAGTGTTTGACAAATCCAAAGATGCCAACTTTTTAGGATAAGAATTAATTATTTGACAAAAAACTGCTGGGAAAAATGGAAACTCGTATGGCAGAAATTAGGCATGGACCCACACTTAACACCATACACCAAGATAAGATCAAAATGGGTCCATGATTTAGGCATAAAGAATGAGATTATAAATAAATTACAGGAATATAGGATAGTTTACCTTTCAGACTTGTGGAGAAGGAAGGAATTTGTGACCAAAGAAGAACTAGAGATCATTACTAATCACAAAATAGAAAATTTTAATTGTATCAAATTAAAAAGCCTTTGTACAAATAAAATTAGAGCAAATAAGATTAGAAGGGAAGCAACTGGGAAAACAGCTTCACAGTTAAAGGTTCTGATAAAGGCCTAGTTTCCAAAATATATAGAAAAATTGATTCTAATTTATAAGAAATCAAGCCATTCTCCAATTGATAAATGGTCAAAAGATATGAACAGATAATTTTCAGATGATGAAATTGAAATTGAAACTATTTCCACTCATGCGAAAGAGTGTTCCAAATCACTGTTGATCAGAGAAATGAAAATTAAGACAACTCTGAGATATCACCATATACCTGTCATATTGGCTAAGATGACAGGCGAAAAAAATGATGAATGTTGTAGGGCACGTGAGAAAACTGGGACATTGATTCATTGTTGATGGAGTTATGAATACATCCAGCCATTCTGGAGAGCAATCTGGAATTATGCCCCAAAAGTTATCAAACTGTGTATACCCTTTGATCTAGCAGCGCTTATACTGGGCTTTTATCCCAACAAAATAGTAAAGGGAAAGGGTCCTCTATGTGCCAAAATGTTTGTGGTAGCCCTGTTTGTAGTATCTAAAAACTGGAAAATGGGGACTTCCGGTTAAGATGGCGGAGAGGAGGCTCACAGTTGCATAAGCTCCGCGCTTTCTCTCACTATCCACTTCATTACAAGCCTCTGAATCAATGCTTGACTGAAAAAAACCCACAAAAAGTTACCAAGAGAAGCCATCCTTGAGACCCGCCAAGAAAGGTCTGTCTTTACTGGAGGGCTGGGGCGGTTTTAGATCGGGCGCAGGCTGAGGGCAGCGGCAGTGAGAGCACGGGAGCAGAGCTGAGAGGGGGTGGGGAGTGATCGTAGCCGTCTCTGTGGGGAGAGCTTCGCTACAGGTTTGGAACCTGCAGCAAGTCAACAGCCCAGCAGAGAAGCTAAAAACACCGGGGCTGAAGAATACAACCGCAAACAGCTGGAGTCTCTCAGGACCTGGCCCCCCCCCTTTCCCCCCCCTCAGTGACTCAGCACGCTTTGGGATCTCAGAGCGCAGGCGCAGCACAGTCCTGCTAGTGCCTCACTGCTGCCACCTGCAGTCTGTAGAGGAAGCTCGATAACACACCCAGCCCCCCCCCCAAAGAAAGACTCCAGTTTTTTCTGTTTTTCTTTGGTAGTTTATCTCTGATTAATAGACAGAATGAGCAAGAAGCTGAAGAGGACTTTAACCCTTGACAGCTTCTATACAGATAGAGAGCAGACTCTAAATCCTGAGGAGACTAAAAACAGGCAGTCCCCAGGTGATTCCCCAAAGGAGGAAATCATCTGTTCCTCAGCACAGATGAACCTCATAGAAGTGATTAAAAAGGCTCTCACAAGGGAGCTAGAAGAAAAATGGGGAAAGCAGAGTGAGGCTTGGCAAAAGGAGAGGGAGGCTTGGGAAAAGGAGAGGGAGGCTTGGCAAAAGAGCCTGGAGAAAGTTAAAGAGAGAGTGGATAAAGAAGTAAAATCCTTGAAAAATAGGATTAGTGAACTGGAAACAGAAAACAGCTCTCTAAAAAACAAAATGGGCGAAATGGAAAAAAATTCCACAGAACAAAAGAACTCAATTGGACAATTAGAGAAAGATTTTAAAAAAGTGAGTGAAGAGAATACTTCACTGAAAATCAGAATTGAACAAGTGGAATTGAATGACTCGAGGAGACAAGAAGAATCAGTCAAGCAAATCCAAAAAAATCAAACAATGGAGAAAAATGTGAAATACCTTCTGGGAAAGACAACAGACCTGGAAAACAGATCCAGGAGAGACAATCTGAGAATCATTGGACTCCCAGAAAAACATGATGAAAAAAAGAGCCTGGACACTGTCTTCCAGGAAATTATCAAAGAGAACTGCCCAGAAGTCATAGGAACAGAGGAAAAAATAAACATTGAAAGGATTCATCGATCACCCACTGAAAGGGATCCTAAAATCAAAACACCAAGGAATATAGTGGCCAAATGCCAGAACCCTCAGGTGAAAGAAAAAATATTGCAAGTGGCTAGAAAAACCCAATTCAAGTATCAAGGAGCCACAATAAGGATCACCCAGGATCTGGCAGCATCCACATTAAAAGATCGAAGGGCCTGGAATATGATATTCCGAAAGGCTAAGGAACTTGGTATGCAACCAAAAATAACTTACCCAGCGAGAATGAGCATCTTTTTCCAGGGAAGAAGATGGACATTCAACGAAGTAAGCGAATTTCATCTATTTCTGATGAAAAAACCAGAACTTAACAAAAAGTTTGATCTACAAATATAGAACTCAAGAGAAATCTAAAAAGGTAAAGATTAATCTTGGGAACTATATTTTGACTATATAGATGTATAAAGAATACATGTATACCTTGTTCTAGAAATTGATGTGGAAAGGACATTGTACCAGAAAAAGGGTAAAGTGGGGGTAGTACATCTCATGAAGAGGCATAGGAAACCTATTATATCTGAGAGAAAGAAGGGAGGGGGATGAATATAGTGGGTATCTTACTGCCTTCAGAATTGGCTTTAAGTGAAAAATCTTAAGACATATTCATTCTATGGTGAAACTTCTCCCATCTCATTGAAAAGTGAGAAGGGAAAAGTGGAAAGGGAAGGAATAAGCTAAGCGGAAGGGAATACAGGAACTGGGAGGGAAAGGGGTAAGATAGGGGGAGGAACTCTAAGGCGGGGGGAGGGACACTAAAAAGGGAGGGCTGTGAGAAGCAAGGGGTGCTCACAAGCTTAATACTTGGAAGGGGGGGAAAGGGGAAAGAAGGGAGGAAAGCATAAACCGGGGTTAACAAGATGGCAAGTAATACAGAATTGGTCATTCTAACCATAAACGTGAACGGGGTAAACTCCCCCATAAAGAGGAAGCGGTTAGCAGAATGGATTAAAAGCCAGAATCCTACAATATGTTGTTTACAGGAAACACACCTGAAGCGGGGAGATACATGCAGGTTAAAGGTAAAAGGTTGGAGCAAAATCTACTATGCTTCAGGTGAAGTCAAAAAAGCAGGGGTAGCCATCCTGATCTCAGATCAACCTAAAGCAAAAATTGACCTAATTAAAAGAGATAAGGAAGGACACTATATCTTGCTAAAGGGTAGCATGGATAATGAAGCACTATCTATATTAAACATATATGCACCAAGTGGGGTAGCATCTAAATTCTTAAAAGAGAAACTAAGAGAGCTGCAAGAAGAAATAGACAGTAAAACTATAATAGTGGGAGATCTTAACCTTGCACTCTCAGAATTAGATAAATCAAACCAGAAAATAAATAAGAAAGAAGTCAAAGAGGTAAACAGAATACTAGAAAAGCTAGATATGATAGATCTCTGGAGAAAATGTAATGGAGACAGAAAGGAATACACTTTCTTTTCAGCAGTTCATGGAACCTATACAAAAATTGACCATATATTAGGACATAAAAACCTCAAACTCAAATGTAGTAAGGCAGAAATAGTAAATGCATCCTTTTCAGACCACGATGCAATGAAAATTACATTCAACAAAAAAGCAGGGGGAAGTAGACCAAAAAATAATTGGAAACTAAATAATCTCATACTAAAAACTGGAAAATGAGTGGATGCCCATCAATTGGAGAATGGTTCGGTAAATTGTGGTATATGAATGTTATGGAATATTATTGTTGTCTAAGAAATGATCAGCAAGATGAATACAGAGAGGCTTGGGGAGACTTACATGCACTGATACTAAGTGAAATGAATGGAACCAGGAGATCATTATATACTTCAACAACGATACTGTATGAGGATTTTTTATTATGATGGAAGCAGATTTCTTCGAAAAGGAGAAGATCTAACTCAGTTTCAATTGATTAATGATGGACAGAAGGAGCTACACCCGAAGAAAGAAGACTGAGAAATGAATGTAAACTGTTTGCATTTTTGTTTTTCTTCCTGATTATTTTTATCTTCTGAATCCAACTTTTCCTGTACAAGAGAGCTGTTCAGTTTTGCACACATATATTGTATCTAGGAAAGACTGTGACATATTTAACATGTATAGGACTGTTTGCCATCTGGAGGAGGGGGTTAAGGGAGGGAGAGGAAAAGTCGGAACAGAATTGAGTGCAAGGGATAATGTTGTAAAAAATTACCCAGGCATGGGTTCTGTCAATAAAATGTTATAATTATTATTAAAAAGTCTAAAAAAAATTAAAAAATGAAAAAATTTTTTTAATCTGATAAGCTATTACATTAAAAAAAAGACCAGATTTGAACTCAGGTCCTCCTGACTGCAGGGATGATCTCTATCCACTGCATCACCTAGCTCCCTCTATTTTTACCAATTTCTTTATGAAAAATTCTACTTTTTACATTAAAGCTTTTTATTTTCAGAACATATGGATGAATAATTTTTCAACGTTGGCTCTTACAAAACCCTGTGTTCCAAATTTTCTCTCTTTCCTCACACCCCGCCTCTGAAATGGCAAGTAATCCAATAAATGCTAAACATGTTAAATTTTTCTATATAGATTTCTATAGTTATCGTGCTGCATGGGAAAAATCAATTCAAAAAGGCAAAAATGAAAAAGAAAACAAAATGTAAGACAAGAACCAAAAAGAGAAAATACTATGTTGTGATCCAAACTCAGTCCCCATTTATCCTATCAATAATGATTTAGAGCACTGTTTCATAGAAGCGATTTTAATTTCTTCATCTGAAAAGTGTTCATACTATGACTATTTATCAATTGGAGAATGGTTTGAATTCTTATAAATTTGAATGAAAAATATATATGTGTGTGTGTTTCTGCTGTACTAATTTCCACTTTTCCCAGAAGTTTTTGTCAAATAGTGAGCTCTTATCCCAAAAACTGGAAACTTTGTTTGTGATATGCTAGATTACTATAGCTATTGACTATTTTGTCCTGTTAACTTAACCTATTCCACTGATCAATTATTCTATTTCTTAGGCAGTACCAAATGATTTTAATGATTGTTGCTTTATAATATAGTATTATATTTGATAAAGCTAAGCTACCTTCATTTGCATTTGTTATTAATTCTCTTGAAATCTTTACCTTTTGGTTTTTTTCCACATGAACTTTGTTATTACTTTTTTATTGCTTTGTAAAATAATTTCTTGGGACTTGTATTGATATGGTACTGAATAAGTAGATTGATTTACATAGTATTGTTACTTTTATTTTTATTATATTAACTTGGACTACACCTGAGCACTTCATATTTTTCCAGTTGATTAGTTGTAACTTTACCTGTGTGAAAAATGTGTTTTGTAATTGTATTCAGATATATTCTGATGTTGTCTTGACAATTAGACTCCCAAATATTTTATATTATTGACAATTATTTTAAATAGAATTTCTCTTTTTATCTCTTGCTACTGGACTTTGTTGGTAACATATAGAAATTATATAGTATACCATTATAATATCTACAAGTAGTAATAGTTTAGGTTCTTCATTACCTACTCTAATTCTTTTAATTTCTTTTTCTTTTCTTATTGCTAAATCTAATATTTCTAATAAAATATTGAATAATAATGGTGATAGTGGGCAACCTTGTTTCACCCCTGATCTTATTGGAAATGTTTCTAATATATCCCCATTGCATATGATGCTTGATGCTAATTTTAAATAGATGCTATTAATTATTTTTAATAAAACTCTCTTAATTCCTATGCTCTCTAGTATTTTAATAAGAATGGGTGTTGGATTTTGTCAAATATTTTATGCATCTATTGAGATAATCATATGATTTCTGTTGATTTAGTTACTGTCATAATCAATTATGCTAATATTTTTCCTAATATGAACCAGCCCCTCTTTCCTGGTATAAATCCTACTTGGTCATGATGTTTTTTTCCTGGTGACAACTTTCTATAATCTCATTGCTAATATTTTATTTAAGATTTTCCCATGAATATTCACTAGAGAAACTGTCTGTTTTGACTTTACCTGATTTAAGTATTAAAACCATATGTTTGTCATGAAAGAAATTTGATAGGACTCCTTTTCCCCTAATTTCCCAAATAGTATTGAAATTGTTTTTTTTTTTTTTTTGTTTGTTTGTTTGTTTGTTTGTTTGTTTCATTTGGTTTTGTTTTTAATGTTTGACAGAATTCACATTTAAATCCATTTGGTCCTGGTGATTTTTTCTTAGGGAGTTGATTAATAGCTTGCGCAATTTCTTTTTTCTAAAATGGGACTAATTAAGTAAATTATTCCCTCCCCTGCTAATGTGGGAAATCTATATTTTTGTAGGTATTCATTCTTTTCAGTTAGATTGCCAGATTTATTGGCATACAGTTGGATAAAATAAGTCCTAATTATTGCTCTAATATCCTCTTCATTGATGGAAAGATCATCCTAGACTTATTACTTAAATAATTTTTCTGGGGCTTGGTGAAGAACTCAGGTAAATCCCTGCTTTTACTCTATCATCTTGACTTTGCCTTAATGTGAAAATAAAGAAGGAAAAGTGTCTACAAGAATAATTTTGACTATGCATTTAGTCAAAGCATTACTTGTTTGAAAATACATTTAGCAAACATTTAACTAAGTTCCTGCTATGTTGACAGCTGGATGCAATACAAATACAAGGATAGTACAAGACAAGATGCTTACACTGGAAGAACTTATTAAGAAAACAACAACAACAACAACAACAACAACAACCTCTTCCTTTGCGTGTGGATATTAAAAACATGCTGCCCTTGGAACAGTGTCACAAGGACATAATACCTTTATACCTTTTATCCTGGTCTTGGTCTGTTCCCATATGCTAATGAATTAGTAGAGAGTAAAATGTTTTTCTTGTATGACATTTAAAACCACCAAATTCATATTACTCTTTCCACAATGATTATTCTTCATTCTTCCAATCTATTAAAATATCCTTAATAAGAAAAAATCATAAAAAGGAAAAATGCTTTGGTTAAACGAGAAAGAAGACTTGCCTAAAGGTGAATTGTACTAATTACTTATTTCAGTAATGACTATGCAACACTATAGGAAACGGCAATATTCAATATGAATTGCTATGTTTCAGGATACAACATGTGCACAAATGAGTAAATACAAGAGACAATTAATAAGTGACAAGGGCATGCTTGTGTGTGTGTGTGTGTCTCTGTGTGTGTGTGTGTGTGTGTGTGCACAAGGAAAGGAAAAGGTTATGGAGACAGTGGAACCTAAATTGGAACATGAAAGAAAAGAAAAGTTTTTGAAATGTAGAGATAAGAAATGATTCCTGGCATGGGAAACAGTCTATGTTGAAGTACTTAAGGAAGGAGTTGAAATGCTTAATCCATAGATGATAAGTTTGAAATGAAATGTTAAGCATAGGAAGGATAATAGCAATAAATCAAACTAGTAAGTTATCTCAGGGCTAGCTTAGGGGAAGATTTAAAAATATAATACTTGATTACCCTGCCTGAATTGTAACTGATTCTATTGCTTGAAAATCAGTTATATCACATTTCAGCATTTACCCAGGGTTCTATGGAACTAAGGGATTGAAAGTGTCTAAATTTTAGCCCCTCTATTTAGTATCTCCTTAAGTGTATGGAAAGGGATGTCCTTGTGATTTAAATTAAATAATGAAAAAAAATGTGGAGGAAATTCAGAAGAAATTCACAAGAATGAAGTTAATAAATGACTGATTGTAAAATTGTAAGTACACACACATGTATGAATATGAATATACAATCTATCTATATTCTAATTTTACTAGAGTCCAGAAGTACTTTCAACTACAGATACATGTTTGTTTGATTCCATAGATTCATAAATCACTTATTAGGATTTATACATGTCCTTATAAAAGTGTTTATCTAAGTGTTTTCAGACTCAAGGAACTATAATCAGCATTTGCTATTTAGACATTTTCAGTCAAATTTGAATCTTTATGATCCCTGAGGTCAACTAGACTGGAACCAATCTCTAATCTGTGGATAGCCAGAGTTACATAAAGCAGGTTAGAGACAGAAGGGTCAAGGATAAAATAGAAGCTTAATTAAGAGTAAGGAAAATAAGTTTGTGAATTGTAGTCCTCTTGAGAAAGGCTTGCTGGCTTATGGTAGGAATAAGACTTTTATACATGAAAATCACAAAAAGGAAGGATCTAACCCAGACTTGAGTAAGCAGTTTTCATGGTTGGCCTTTCTTGGGACAACAAAGGCATTCTTGGGTCCTATGGGAACAGTTTTCGTATTAAAGTTGCTGAGCCTTGTGATTGCCTCAAATCTTAAAGATCATTGAACCTTTTGATTGTTCAACCAAGTAAAGAATGGGAATTAGGACAGAAGTTTAGGACCTGGTTCTGTTCAGTTAGTATATAAGGAGATCTGATTGATCACTTTTTGCATAATGCTGGCTGCAGTACCAGTTCTCCTAGGATCCTTTGGGAAATAGTTATCAAAGTAATACAAAAATTATATGCTTTTGATAGAGGATGAGATCATCTAGAGCAAGGGCCCTTAAACTATGGCCCATGGGCTACATATGGTCCCCCTGAGGACATTTATATGGCCCACTGGGTTATGGCAAAATCAGACCGGGAGTGATGTTCGACCTAAACTCATGTTAGCAATGTACATTTCCGGCACTGCGCTGAGGCGGCAGAGACAAAGTGTGAGGCTATACCAAGGTGAGGTAAGTTCCCAGGGTGTGTGGTGTGCGCCTGGATGGGAAAAGGAGAGAGATGCAGAAGACACAGAACTGACGGCCCGCAATCTTGTATAGTAATGGCAGCCACCACAACAGGCAGGCTTGGGGGATGTACAGTGCATGGTGCGCATGTCATGGCTGCTGCAGGGGAAATTCACTGCAGCAGTGAAGGTCGGAAGCAGGAGCTCGAAGAGCGGGAGAGAGAATGAGGGAAACAGAAACATCACAGCACAGAGGCATCTTGGAGGAAGTTGAGCATTGCAGTCTGGATGTCTCTGTGTGGGCAAAGTTATTGCTGGTTTATTGTTTTTGTAGCCCTGTATATATATATATATAATATATATATATATATATTATATATATATATATATATATATATATATATATATATATATATATATAATATATATATATATATATATATATATGTATGTATTTTACTAATAGCAATTTGGAATCCCTAGGAAATAATGATGTCAAGAAAAAGAAAATTTGACTCGGAGTGTAGGAAATTCAAAGAATAGTGGACTTATGATTACTTTTTCACGTAGTACAAGGAAAGAGCTGTATGTCTGATATGCCAGAATATAGTGTCTATGTTCAAAGAATATAATTTGGGTCGACACTATGAAACGCAACATAAAGATAAATATGATTGTTTGGTTGGAGAAGTGAGAAAAGACAAAATATTAAAACTGAAAAATACATTGACAACTCAGCAAAATACTTTTGTGAAGCAGAAGCAGCTAAATATTTCATCACTGCGAGCAAGTTTTCAAGTTGCCAAGCTAAAAGCATGCACTTGCAGACCATTCGTGGAGGGAGAATTTGTTAAAGAATGCCTTCTTTCTGTTGCAAAGAGATGTGTCCAGAGAAGGCTGATTTACTTAATACAGTGAGTCTTTCAGGACCTACAATTACATGGAGGATTGAAGAAATGGGAGACAATCTGCATCAGCCTTTGCAAAACTTCATAAAAAACAAATTCATATTTTTTCTTGGCACTTGACGAAAGCAATGATGTTTGTGATTCTGCACAACTTCTAATTTTTATTTGTGGGACAGATGATTATTTTGAAGTCATAGAAGAGCTTGATCCACTGCAAAGCACCTTTACAGAGAGGATATCTATGAAAAGGTTTGCCAAACTATGAATGGTTTAGAGCTGGACTGGGCTAAACTAGCCAGCGTGACAACTGATGGTGTTCCTAGCATGGTAGGGTCTAAGAAAGGAGTAATTGCTCATATTAACCAAGAGATGGACAAACATAACCATTCTCATCCAGTAGCCATACACTGCCTCATCCACCAACAAGCTCTGTGTAATAAATCACTGAAGTGGGACTGTGTGATGATGTGGTATTTTGTGTTAACTTCATTAGAGCTAATGCACTAAATCAAGACAATTTCAGGAATTTCTGTCTGAGGTAAATGTTGAGTATGAAGATGTTCTACATCACACAGAAGTCCATTGGCTGATTCAAGGGAGAGTTTTGAAACATTTCTGTTACTTGCTTCCACAGATTACAACTTTTCTGCTTTCAAAAAACAAAGAAGTACCAGAGCTCAATGATGAAGAATGGAAATGGCACCTTGCCTTTCTGACAGATGTAACAGAGCTACTAACAATTTCAATATGCAACTTCAAGGACAGGGGAAGCTCATCTGCGATATGCAATCACATATCAAAGCATTTGAAGTAAAATTAGCCCTCCTCATCAAACAAGGGAAGGAGGAAAACTTCTGCCATCTCCCCATAACTCAAAATCTTTTGGGGAAAAACCGCTGATTGCATTCCCAAACAAAACATGTGTGGATTCACTTAAAAAATTGCAAAAGGAGTTCCAATTTAGATTTAAAGAGCTTCATCTCCATGAACAGGACATACAGCTTTTCTGTAACCCATTTTCTATTGACATTGAAAATGTGGTTACAATTTACCAAATGGAACTGGCTGAACTGCAAAATTGTGACTCTCTGAAAGACACATTCAAGTCAAGCAGCCTTCATAATCTCTATGCATCTCTCCCCTCTGAGACATAGGCCTCATCTCAGGAACCATGCACTCAAAATGGCAACCATCTTTAGCAGCACTTATATCTGTGAATAGACTTTTTCTAGAATGAAACATTTGAAATCTCCAACCAGATCAAGACTAACGGATGCACACTTGCCTCACTTGTCATGACTAGCAGTGACAAATATGGAACCAGACATTGACCATCTCATTAGCCAAAAGCAGGCCCACAGTTTCCATTGAAATACTATTAAGTTTGTTGATTTAACTTTATTTCATTTTAAATATTGTATTTGTTCCCATTTTGTTTCTTCACTTCAAATAAGACATATGCAGCATGCATAGGAATTTGTTCATAGTTTTTGTTTTTACTATAGTCCAGCCCTCCAACAGTCTGAGGGACAGTGAACTGGCCCCCTAATTAAAAAGTTTGAGGACCCCTGATCTAGAGGGTGAGTGAAAAGGATTGCTACCACCACATTGGCATACCAGGGTGTAGCCTGCTTGCTAGAGCTTAATTCAAAAAAGAAAACTGCTTCTTAATATCTTGACCTCTTTGGGGTTTTCTTGGCAAAGATAATAGAGTGATTTTCTATTTCCATCTCCAGGTCACTTTATAGGTGAGGAAACTGAAGCAAACAGGGTTAAGTGACTTGCTCAGGGTCACAAAACTAATGTGTCTAAAGCTGACTTTGAACTGAGGTCTTTCTGATTTCAGGTCTGGCATCCTATTCATTATGCTACCTAGCTGCCCCTTTTAATCAACATGGAGACTTCTTAATGTTGCCAAGGTATTCTATCAAAACTGACTGAATGAATCAAATGTGATAATAGACGTAAAGTGTTTATCAAAACTTAAAATGCTACACAAATGCTGATTGCTATGATTACTATTATTATAATTATTATTATTATTACAACTTATATTACTTAGATAAATTATAATGAGTTGCTGAAGTAACATGAAGGTTATCTTGGATTACTCAACTAATAAGTCTGAAGCAGGATGTGAATTGTATCATAGAAATTCAACAAAAATTATAGGTATTTTTTCTGAAAATTGTCACATAAAAATATGTGCTTTCCTTTATTCCTTTATTTTTAGAAATGATACTTAATTCATTAGAAAGACACCTTCATTTAAAGTAGAAAAATAAAGTATTTCTCTGTAATAAAACAAAAACACAATGCAGTCAGCTGTTGACTACCCAAGTGGTGATTATTCAGTTTGAGGGACTGATGATGGTGATGATGATGATGATACATCAACAATTATTTTTGTCATTATGTATTGTTTTCTCCTAATAGGCAATATTGTTTCTGAATTTGACAACACAGCTGTTGAATTCAATAACTATTGATAGAAGACCTGAAAATTCTTTGATAATGTGCCAATTCTGCTATTTTCAAAGAATAGTGAGTTTCTCTCCTATTCAAACCTCTGAAAAACTCTGTTCCTTCAATAAGTCTAAGCAGAAGGGAAATGATATCTTGACAAACAGTAAATTTTAATGAAGTTGTTGCTATATTAGCATTTCACAAATAAAGTTTTAAAAAATATATTCTATTCAATAAATCAACCTTTTTATTGAATAGACTGGTTAGGAAATGTGAGAGAAATAAAAGGAGGAAAAAGAAATAAAGAGAAATGAAATAAAAACTTTGTTTCTAATAGTGAAAAACCATTAAGCACTTCTTTAGTAGTGGGGTGAGGACAGCTGTTAAATTTCTTTGTAGGATGTATGGGGCTTTTTATATGCAAAAATAAGTAAGGAAGTTTGAAAACTAACATTGTCATTCAATCAATTTTAAAAATTGTGTTTAAATTATTGTTTCTATCTTTTCCTCTAGAGAAAATGGTATAATGAATAAGGAGCTGACCTTGAGACCAGGAAGACCTGGGTTGAAGTCTCTGACCGTCCTTCTTCCCCTTTTTCTTTTCCTTCATTCTTTCTTTTTTTTTTTTTTTAACTATTTCCTCATTTTACAGCATGTCCTTTCAATAATTCCATGCTTAATAATCAAGTCAAAATTACATAATATAAAAATGAAAAGTTCTCTCCTTTTCTCACTATTAACATACATGCATTAGATTGAAAAAGAGATACACGAGAATAATTGAGAGTTGGAATTATTTCATGATTAAGCATGAAGACAATATCACAGAATCACAGATTTAGATTTTGAAGAAATCTTAAATTTTATTTAGTGCAATCTCATTTTTCAAATGCTGAACTGAGACTAAAATTAAATTTCTTTTCCAATGTCACTTAGGTAAATGTTTGAGAGTAACTAAGGACTATATAATTTCAAATTTTTCAATCTTTCTATTATGATATGCTACCCCTCAAAAAATGCTTTGCCCCTTGGTAGGGATTTAGAATTCTGATATCAATCTACCTCTACCTATAAATTATTTTGATTTCCAGGCTCATATAGAGCTCTAAAAAGTAGCCTCAGACACTAAAATGCCTAGTTTCTCTCTTGACCCCATGTTTTAAAAAAGCAGCAAGATGGAATAATGAATAGAGTACCAGACTTGTAGACAGGAAGACCCAAATTGAAATCTGACTGTAGATATATACTTGGTCAAGTCACTTAATTCTGATTGTCTTCTTCATTTCTACAAAAATTATGTCATCCTACAATTGAGGGAGTACTAATTTTACATTTCATTTTCAATATCCAAAATTAACAAAATACATAGAATATGTGATTATTAGCAAATGGGTTCATTTGTCTAGGTTCTTAAATTTTCTTGGGAAAAAATATAATTCCCCTTCAAAAAACTTAAAAACATTTTGGAGTTGCAAAACTACTTAAACAATCACCTTTAACCATTTAATGCACACACATGTATATCAATAGTACAGCTAAAAGGAGAAAAAGTAAATGATAAAAATATAATTTAAAGAGTAATGTCTCCTGAATGAATAATAATAATTCTAATGATTATTCCAGACACTGGTGGATAATTTGAGTTTAAAAATGGATGTAGGAATAAACAGATTAGGATTTTTTATGTTGCTATGAAAAACAAAATTGCCTGAGCAACTAATAATTGTGTTCTTAGGGGGGAAAAGCCAGAACCTTTTATTCCACCAAAGCATTTCCAAAAACACAACAGCTTATTATGGTAAACCAGGAAAAATTAATTGTAGATGAAGTTTTCAATCCTGAGTAGGGAGTATAGCCAAAATGGCAGAAAGTAGACTGGTCTTTATTTAAACTCTTTCAGGCATCCCTCAGATCAACAGCACATCAAGCCTTTGAACTAGTTTTGAAGTGACAGAACCCACAAATATTTAAAGTTTAACAAATTTCCAGTAGAAAATATTTTGAAAAAAACTTTAGAAAAGGTCCCTTTCCTGTATGTGCAAGAATGTTTGTGGCAGCCCTCTTTGTATTGGCCAGAAATTGGAAATGGAGTGTGTGCCAATCAATAGGAGAATGGCTGAATAAATTATGGTGTATGAATATAATGAAATATTATTGTTCTGTAAGAAATTGCCTGCAGGATGATTTCAGAAAGGCCTGGAGAGACTTACATGAACTGATGCTGAGTGAAATGAGCAGGACTGGAGATCATTATATACTTCAACGACAATACTATATGAGGATCAATTCTGATGGATGTGACTCCTCTTCAACAATGAGATGAACCAAATCAGTTCCAATAGAGCAGTAATGAATTGAGCCAGCTATATCCAGCAAAAGAACCCTGGAAGATGACTATGAACCACTACATAGAATTCCCAATCCCTCTATTTTTGTCTGCCTGCATTTTTGATTTCCTTCATAGGCTAATTGTACATTATTTCAAAGTCCGATTCTTTTTGTCCAGAAAAATAATTGTATGGACATGTAGATATATTGTATTTAACTTATACTTTTAACATATTTAATATGTATTGGTCAACCTGCCATCTGGGGGAAGGGTGGGGGGAAAGAGGGGAAAAATTGGAACAAAAGGTTTTGCAGTTGTCAATGCTGAAAAATTACCTATGCATATATCTTGTAAATAAAAAGCTATAATAAACAAAACAAAACAAAACAACAACAAAAAAAAGTCCCTTTTAATCAGACAGGAGGCTGGAGGAGATGTTCAAATACAGGCTCAGTGCAGGGATGAGGACAGTGTGTCTTCTGCCTACTGGGGAATCTACCAGGAGGTTCTTAGTCAAAATATAGCAGAGTTGGCTAATCAGCCATGCTTGGAAGTCAGTGGAGTGGCATATTATCAGTGAGACACCCAACAAAAATTTAAAAAGAAAAATAGTAAACCTCTAAACCCCAGAATAATGCACAACTTGGCCACAGTACCAGAACAGAGTCAGTAACACTAGCCCAGGACCACATAAAGCCACCATCATCTGCAAAGGAAGCTTAGGATAATCTCCCCTTTGTCCTAAGACCAGACCTCATCCTTTAAAATAATGAGAAAAAAAAGCAAGAAGAAAGAGAACAGACTTCAAACCCTGAGGATATTAAAGGCAAATTGTCTCCAGATGAAGCCCCAAAACATGATATAAGTTGGTCCCTATCTCACAATGCTCTCTTGGAAGAATTCACAATGATCTTAAAAGAGAATGAGAAGAAAAATGGGGAAAGGAAAAGTAAATTTTGCAAGATAGTTTGGAAAATGAAACAGAAATTATCTGAAGAAAACTCTTTGAAAATAGATTTAGTGAAATGGAAAATCATCTAACTCCTTACAAAATAGATTTGGGGAAAAAAAGAAAAAAATCATTGAAAAAAAGAATTTGTTAAATGGGAAAAAAAAATAATGAACAAAACACCTCATTTAAAAGTTCAATTTGCCAGATGCAAAAGGAGATAAAAATGCTAACTGAAGAAAATAATTCACTGAAAATCTGAAATGATCAAATTGAAATAAATGACTCAATGAGACTTCAAGAATCAGTCAAACAAAAAAAAATAGAAGAAAATGTAAAATTCCTCACTGGAAAAACAACTTATTTGAAAAATAGATTGCAGAAAGGCAATCTAAGAATTGTTGGACTACCTGAAAACCATAATTAAAAAAAAAAATAGGTTAGATAGCATCTTTCAGGAAATCATTGAAGAAAATTGCCTTAATGTCCTAGAACCACAGGGTAAAACAGTTGAAAGAATTCACTGATTTCCTTCTAAAAAAAAGAGACCCCAAAATGAAAACTCCAAGGAATATTGCAATTAAATTTCAGAAATATCAGAACAAGAAGAAAATACTACAAGCAGTCAGAAAGAAACAATTCAAATATGGAGGAGCCAAATCAGGATTATGCAAGACCTATGAGCTTTCATTATAAAGGCTCAAAAAGCTTGGAATCGGATATTCCAAAAGGCAAAGGAATATAGATTGCAGCCAAGAATCAACTATCCATCAAGAAAAACATTTTCTTTTAGGGAAAAAGATGGGCATCCAAGTGAATTTTATTTATTTCTAATGAAAAGAACAGAGCTGAACAGAAAATTTGATCTTCAAATACAGAAATAAAGAGAAGCATAAAAGGGTAAAAAGTCAAGAAAACAAAAACAAACAAAAAAAAAAAGTTAAAAAGCTTACATCCCTTTATGGGAAAATGATATCTTTAACATTTGAACTCTGTATCTTTGCATTGGGTATACTTAGAGGGTATAGATATAATTTGATCTTGTTATGATGATATAAAAAAGAAACTGGAGGAGGAAAAGGGATTCTACAGGAAAAAGAAAAAAACGGAGTTAAAATGGAGTAAATTGTTTCTCATTAAGAGACAAAAAAGACCTTATTAAAACTGAGGGAAAAAAAGGAAGGGAGATGCACATTTACTGAATCTTACTTCCATCAGATTTGTCTCGAAGAGAATTTTCAACATATTTAATTTCACAGATAAAATTGTCTCATCCTATAAGGAAGTAGGAGGGGAAATTGAACAGAAAGGGGAAGGCTAAGAAGTAGAAAGAGAAGTAGAAGTATAAGAAAGGAGGAAAGATTGTGAAAGGGGAGAGATGTTTGAATCAGAAGCAAAATACTGAAGAGAAGGAAACAGGGGAAAGAAAAGAGAAAAGTATAGCTTGGAGGAAACAAGATGGTGGGGAATATAGAGTCAATGTGAATGGGAGGAACTCTCCCATAAAAATAGAAGTGTATAGCAGATTGGATTAGAAGACAGAATCCTATAATAGGGTGTTTATAAGAATCACATTCAAAGGAAAGTGATACATTAGGAGTAAAAGTAAAATGCTGGAGCAGAATCTATTATGTTTCAGCTGAAATAAAAAAAAATCACAGGTTGCAACCCTGATCTCAGATCAGGCAAAAACAACAAGAGATCTAAATTAAAAAGACAGGGAAGGAAAGTACATCTTGCTAATGGGTACAATAGATAATGAAATAATATCAATACTAAACATATATGCACCAAGTCATATAGCAAACAAAAGTCCTAATGAAGTTAAGAAAGCTGCAAGAATTATACAGCAAAAAAAAATAGTAGTGGGGGATTTCAACCTTGGTCTCTCAGAACTAGATAAATTAAAAAAACAAAATAAATAAGAAAGAATTTAAGGAGGTAAATAAAATTCTAGAAAAGTTAAGGATGATAGAACTTTGGAGAAAACTGAATGGATACAAAAAATATATATACCATTTTTTTCAGCAGTACATGGAACCTATACAAATATTAGAGTATAAGGGTTTAAGACCTCAAAATCAAACACAGAAAGGCTGAAATAGTAAATGCAATTTTTCCAGATCTTGATGCAATAAAAAGCCAGGGGAAAATAAATAAAAAAATATTTGGAAATTAAATAATCTAATCCTAAAAATGTTTGGGTGAAACAGCAAATCATAGATACAATTGATAATTTCATCCAAGAGAATGACAATAATGAGACAAAAGACCAAAATTTTATGGGATGCAACAAAAATAGTTCTTAGGGGAAGTTTCATATCTCTAAATGCTTATTTACATAAAATAGCAAAAAAGAGAAGAAAAATGAATTGGGCATACAATTAAAAAAAAAGAAAACATTAGAAAAAAAAAACAAATTAAAAAGCCCCAATGACATACAAGATTAGAAATACTGAAAATAAAAAGGGAAATTAATAGAATTAAAAGTAAGAAAATAGGAGCAAGCAGGTAGTGCAGTGAATAGAGCATCAGCCCTGAAGTCAGGAGGACCTGAGATCAAATCTGGCCTGACACTTAACACTTCCCAACTGTGTGATCCTGGGTAAATCACATAACCCAAACTGACTCAGGAAAAAAAAAGCAAGTAAGAAACTATTGAATTAAAAAAGAAAAATAAAAGTTGGCTTTACGAACAAAATAGATAAAATTTTAGTTAATTGAATTATAATAGGAAATACAATCAAACTATTAGTACCAAAATCAAAATGGAGAACTTTACATCAATGAAAAGGAAATCAAAGCAATGACTAGGAGTTATTTTGCCTAACAATATGTCAACAAATCTAATAATCTAAGTGAAATGGAGGAATACTTACAACAATATAGATGGGCCAGATTAACAGAAGAAGAAATAAGTTACTCAATAGTCTCAATTTAGAGAAGGAAATTGAGCAAGCTATTAATCAAGTCTCTAAGAAAAAAGCTCCAGGACCAGATGGACCAGATGGATTTACATGTGAATCCTACAAAACAGTTAAAGAACAATTAATTCCAATGCTATGCAAAAGAAAAAATAGGGAAAGAAGGAATCCTATCAAATTCCTTTTATGACACAGATATGATGCTAATACCTAAACCAGATAAGATGAAAACAGAGAAAGAAAATTAAAGAACAATTTCCTTAATGAATATTGATGCAAAAATCTTAAATAAAATATTCTCAAAGAAATTACAGAAAGTCATCTCCAGGATAATACACTATGACCAAATAGGATTTATAATAGGAATGCAGAGTTGTTTCAATATTAGGAAAACTATTAACATAATTGACTATATCAATAACCAACCAAACAAAAAATCATATAAGTATCTCAATAGATGCAGAAAAAGCATTTGATAAAATTCAACTCCCATTCCTATTAAAAAATATTAGAGAGTATAGGAAAAAAATAGAATTTTCCTTAAAACAATCAATAGCATTTATTTAAAACCATTAGGAAGCATCATATGAAATGGAGAAGAATTAAATCATTTCTGATAAGATTAGGGGTGAAACTCTATTTCTCTCTGTCTGCATTTTTGATTTCCTTCACAGTCTAATTGTTCACTATTTCAAAGTCCAATTCTTTTTGTACAGCAAAATAACTTTAGACATGTATACTTATATTGTATTTCATTTATACTTTAATATATTTAACATGTATTGGTCAGCCTGCCATCTTGGGGAGGGAGTGGGGAGAAGCAGGGGGAAAATTGGAACAAAAAGTTTGGCACTTGTCAATGCTGTAAAGTTACCCATGCATATAACTTATAAATGAAAAGCTATAACAACAACAACAAAAAAAGATTAGGGGTGAAACAAGGTTGCCCACTATTATCATTACTATTCAATATTGTATTAGAAATGTTAGCTTTGGCAATAAGACAAGAAAAAGAGATTAAAGGAATTAGAGTAGGCTATAAGTAAACCAAATTATTATTCTTAGCAGATGATATTATGGTATATTCAGAGAACCCTAGATAATCAACTAAAAACTACTAGAAACAATTTCCATTTTGAGCAATGTACCAGAATGTAACATAAATCGACATAAATAACCATGATTTTTTTAATAATTACCAAGAAACTCCAACAGCAAGAGATACAAAGAGAAATTCCATTTAAAATAACTTTTGATAATATAACATATTGAGGGGTCTATCTGCCAAGGGAAAATCAGGAACTACAGGAATGTAACTACAAAATACTTTCCACACAAATAAACTTCAGATCTAATCAATTGGAAAAATATCAAATGCTCATGGAAATTGAGTGGATGTCCATCAATTGAAGAATGGCTGAATAAGTTATGGTGTTTGAATATTATGGAATATTATTGTTCTTTAAGAAATGATCAGCAGGATGGTTTCAGAGAGGTCTGGAGAGACTTACATGAACTGCTGCTGAGTGAGATAAGCAGAACCAGGAGATTATGGCAACATGATTATACAACTGTCAATTCTGATGCACATGGTTCTTTTCAACAATGAGATGAATCAGACCAGTTCCAATGATGCGGTGATAAAGAGAGCCATTTACACACAATGAAAAGACTGTGGAAACTGTGGATCACAACATAGCATTTTCCTTCTTTTTGTTGTTTCCTTGCATTTTATTTTCTTTCTTATTTTTCCTTTTTTATTTGATTTTTCTTGTGGAGCAAGATAATTATATAAATATGTATACATATATTGTATTTAATATATATTTTGCCCTGTTTAACATATATTGGATTACTTGCTATGTAGTGGAGGGAGGGAGTAGACAGGTGAGAAACCGGAACACAAAATTTTGCAAGGGTTAATGTTGAAAAATTATCCATGCCTTTTTTTTTTGAAAATTATCAAGCTTAAATAAAAAATAAATGTAAAAATAAAATAAAATATATAAAGAATTAACTCAAATTTATTAGAATTCTAGCCATTCTCTAATTCATAAAGGATATGAACAGAAAATTTTCAGATGAAGAAATTAAACCATTTCTAGTCATATAAAAAGGTGCTCTAAGTCACTGTTGATCAAAAATATGCAAATTGAAACAACTCTAAGATACCATTACATACTTCTCAGATTAGCTAAGATGACAAAATAAGTTAATGATGAATGATGGTGGAAGGGTGGGAAAACTGGAACATTAATACATTGTTTGTAGAGTTGTAAATTGATGTAACAATTCAGGAGAGCAACTTGGAATTGCCCAAAAAGCTATCAAAATGTGATCTAGCAGTGTTTCTACTGGGCTTGTATCCCAAAAAGATCATAAAGGAAAGAAAGGGACCTATATGTACATAAAATGTTTGTGACAGCCCTTTTTAGAGTGCCAAGAATGTAGAAACTTGTTGATGCCCATCAGTTGGAGAATGGCTGAATAACATGGCATATAAATATTTTGGAATATTATTGTTCTATAAGAAATTACCAGCAGAATGATTTCAGAGATGCCTAGAGAGACTTACATGAACTGATGCAAATGAAATGAGCAGAAACAAGAGAACACTGTACATAGCAAGAGCAAGATTATATGATGATCGATTCTTATGTATGTGACTCTTTTCAAGAGCAAGGGCCAGTTCCAACTGTCTTCTGATGAAGAAAGCCAGAGTATAGAGGACTGTGAGTACCGAGCATGGATTGTAACACAGTATTTTCACCTTTTTTTGTTGTTGTTGGCTTGCTTTTTGTTTTCTTTCCCATTTTTTTTTTTCCTTTTTGATCTGATTTTTCTTGTGCACCATGACAATTGTGAAAATATGTATAGAAGAATTGCACATGTTTAACATGTTAGATTATTTGCTCTCCAGGGGTAGGAAAAACATTTAGAACACAAAATTTTACAGGGATGAATGTTGAAAAATTTCTATGCAAGTGTCTTAAAAATAAAGAACTTTAATAAAAAAAAAATCTGAAAATAGTTTTCCACCGTCTTTTTGTAGTTTCTGAAACGCTAAAAAACTTTGTTTTGAGTCATTATTTAAAGATATTTGGAACAGTTTGGGGAGACCTAGAGTGATTCATTGCAATCTGTCATCCTGGCTCTACCTTTTGAAACCTTTATTTTAACTTTTTTCCTTTTCAGAGTAGACAAAAATGAAATTAAAAAAAAATGGATGATGCATTAAATTAGTGGTGGGGGTAAGACTTTTCAGTTAAGTGTTTACACTAAATTATCATTTTCCCTTACTACTTTCTCTTGTGTATTTACATTGGCATGCACTTATTAGGCATTAGTAACCCTTAAAATAGTTATAATTATTTCAAAGGGCATTGTTGGAATCCTTACTAACTGCTAAGTAATTAGAGTTGATCTAATCTTACAAGAAGATGTTTTGGGCAGAACCTGAAACAAGGTACTAAGTAGAACTACCCATAATCCCTCTCTCTGGAAGGAGCATAAATAGGCCAATGGGCCAGTCGGAGAGCTCGAGAGAGGAAGACGCTACAAGTCGAGATTTCACTGGAATGACATGAAGACTGGAGCTGGCTGGAGGCTAAAGAAAGCAGAGGCAGAAGCTGAAGGACCAGACCTTTGGATTTAAAGACATTTGGAGAGAGCTCTTGGAACCAAGCAGAAAAATAGGACTCTAAGCTAACCGGGCTATATTAGAGATAATAAAAGATCTGAACTTTTATCACCTGGCTGTGTTTTGAGAAGAAAAAGCTCACTACAGGGCATCAAAAGTAATTCTCAAAAAAAGATAATTTTTCAATTACTCTTTCCGTGTCTGTCTCTGTCTCTTTGTCTCTGCTTTCTGTCTGTCTGTCTCTCTCCTGTGTCTCTTTTTCTCTATCTCTCTCATTCTACTGTCATCTGTCTGTCTTTATTACTGTCTCTGTCATTTAGGATATGAATAATTTATCCATGGTTAGAGCCCTATTTAACCAAGGAGTAGATTTTCCTATTTCTTTTATAATTTTATTCAAATATGATATGCTGCTTTTCAATAAAGACATATATTATTTAAGAAAATGGTGGGGTACTTAACCATTTCCTGGGGCTATATGTTGTAGAGGAATACCTTCTCAGTAATAAAAATGTTGAAGTTATGTTTATCATGCATCCCAAGGGAAGAAGAAATATAGTTTTATGAGATACTTTGTCATCTTATATTATATAACACTTAATAAGTCTCTTTTTACAGAGATGATTTCATCTTATAAACCAATATCTGCTGCATTATATAAGAAGGTCAAGAAATTCTATAAATAACCCTCCAATGATGCTTCCAGTTCAATTATTTTATAATTTCTTAACTTCTTTTCAGTATAAAAACAGACATAAGTCTACTAAAATGATGAACCCTATATATCATCTTGAAATTGATATTATAAATGGCAATGATCAAGTATAAATGTGAGAACTGCATCTGATTCATACCATCAATTTGTTAAAATCAATATCAGCATAAAATTGCAAGAAATGAAATGAAACTATATTGATATAATTAAAACAAACCCATCCTAACCTAGTCAAATAAACTATTGATTAATAAAAGTATAACAGATAAAAGGATAGGGATTAGTACAGACTATTGCCATTTCCTAAGGAAGTTTACTTGATTCAAATTAATGCCTACAACAAAGACATGAGATTCTAGAGATTAAATATGTACGCAGTTATTTGACCTTTTTGCCACGTGCTTATATATGGAAAAAAGTATATGAACCATGTTACCTCATAAAAAGATTGAATGGAGAAGCAACTAAACCAAATCATGACAAAAACATTAAAATAAGAGCCTGAAGGAAAGATGACAGATAAAATTATAATTAATATTTCCATATGAAATTATTTTTCATTAGTTATAGGGGAAGTATTACATTTGAATTTTTCTCTTTTCAGTGTCTCCTGGACTAGATCAGGGAGTAGAAATGCTACTAAAGAACAGAATGATAGCAGTAGCAAGTGGGAAAATCAAGTGTAGAAAGAGGAAGTCTATTGGAAGGGAGAAAATTTTCAGTGAAAAATGGATCACAGTACATGCTAAAAACCTTATTTAAAAAAAGACATAGATGTTATTACTAGGGAAAAATGCAAGCTTGAAAAAATGTACATAACTATGGAGTAGTTGCCTGCTTTTCTATCTTTACAAAATGTTGGAATCCTTATAAAGTGTTAAGTCATTAAAATTGATAGAGACAATAATTATCTAATTTAGTGTGGTTCAGTATGATTGATCTGATCCTACAAGGAGATGTTATGGGCCAGAACTTGAAACAAGGTACTAAGTGGCATTGAGGAGACAATAGTTTAGAATTGATCTAACCCTACAACAAATAATGGTTTCCCAGTGATATAATGATTGGTGTGTACTCAGTGTACAGCATATAAGGAAGAAGCTCTCAGGGCCAGACACAGACACAGAAGCTCACACAAAAGCCCACTCTTGGAGGGGGAGACAGTCATTCCATATTCCACCTTTGTGCTGGCTGGAGACATTCGGAGGGAGCTAGGGGCTGAAGCTCAAGACTTTGAAGGACACAATAAAAGACTGGATTTTAACTCCTGGCTGCCTTTGAAATGATTATTACTTAGAACTGAAACTAAGGCTGCCTCCAGAAAACCTTCCCAAGAAACCTGCTCCCAGAGAATGATCATATATTATATAAAAGAAGAGAACATCACAAGAAAATAATAATTAGAATATTAAATACATGTGTTGATCATTATGAGAAGAAAATAGACTTTTACAAACAACCTTCTATTATGTTTTCACTTATATGACTGACTGCAATCTGTATGAACACACATCAAAAAAATGTGTGTTATGGTATGAACTCCAAAATCTTAGGAAGCACTTCATCATTTTTCACCATTTTTTCTCCTCCTAGTCTATTTGTCTAAGTGAAAATTTCTTCTCTGAAAATTGTTCATAGTCCAATCAGTATGTGTATATATGTGAAGTACTTAATGAAGCAGATTTATTCGTACATATGGCATGATGTATTCTCTGTCATGTGACTCATTACTCAAGCTGAGCTTAATGGTGTTCCCAGGTTGATGTTACTCATTAATAAGACATTAGCTCTAAATCAAGAAACTATTTTAAAAACACTATTAATTCCATGGAGACATTAGGTGACCTAATTAATCACTTCATCTGTTCATGTAAAAGGCTAATTGTTTATACCATCAGTTTTGTTATGATACACAACTTGTTGGATTTTGTTATTTTCAGGTTTTCATAATATTTGACAGTCATTAAGGCTGGCTATCACATTGTATTTTAAAAATATGAATCAAAGAAACCCACAGAACAACAATCAAACTAACTAAAATCCAGGCTCACAATGAAGTTTTCTTCACATCAGGAATGTCTTCTAAAATCTTTTTCAAGTAATACTTTATTGCCTCATGGATGTGAATCTCTGTCCTTGAAAATTATAGTAGAGGAATTGTTGCTAAATTGTTTCAGTCATATCTGATTTTTCATAACCACATTTGGGGTTTTCATGGCAAAGATACTGGAGTGGTTTTTCATTTCCTTCTCTATTTTATAGATGAGGAACTGAAGCAAAAAGGGTTGCTCAGGATCACACAGCTTGTAATTATCTGAGGTCAAATTTGAACCAGGTCTTCTTGACTCCAAGGCCAGTTCTCTATTCAATGCATCATGTAATTTTCCTTATCAGAGGCATGAATACCCTTAAAAAAAAATCCTTAGATCATACCATGCCATCAAATGATCATCCTTTCTTCATCCTACCATTTATTGTTAAACTAGGAAAAAATGTTTACATTCTCTTTCTCTATTGTTTCATTACTCCTTTATTGTTCAATTTCTTATAAACTGTTCTGACTTCAGCCTACAACTAAAGCTACTATCTCCAAGATAATTAACAAGCTTTTAACTGTCAAATACAATGTTCTGCAGGGCTTTTTTGTCATTCTTTGAAAAAAAAAAATTTTTTTTGAGAATCAGGTGTATAAAAAAAGGATGTTTATATTTTTAAGAGTAAATCAAATGCCTTTATAAGTCTTCAATGTTTTTTATTGGAGAAAATAAAATGAGAAGATAGAATAAGTTGGAGTAAGGGCTAGCAAGTTACAGAAGAGAGGTACACTATGTAAATGAGTGCAGAGGAAGATACTAATTAAGCACAAATATAATTGTCATATAAGAGTAGTGGAAAGAAGAAAGTGAAATGAGGGAAGGGCATGGTAGAAGTATTATGAAGCTGTTTTAACTTTTAAAAGGACAAGAATTAACATGTTCCATTAAGAAATATCCTTATGGCAGTAGAAGTCAGGATTCTTATTCTGGCAGGGTGATATACAGCATGCAATTGGTTTATTGCATGTAATTACTTAACATTGCTTGAAATTGAGCTCACAAAATTTTATTTTTATTTCCTTATTCTTAAATCATATTACATTGTTTTTTTAACTGTAATCAAAGAATAATGCATTTTCCAATCATAACCTCCATTATACTCAAAAAATTTAAAGTGGAGTTTAAATCAAGCTAGTTTTAAGGCCTAACAAAATAAGTAAATTTCTTTTTTTTTTCTTATTAATTTCCAAATTTTTTATTTCCAAAACATATGCATGCATAATTTTTCAACACTGACCTTTGTAAAACCTTGTGTTCCAATTGCTCCCCACCCCTTTTTCCCTATCTCCTCCCCTACATGACAAATAATCCAATATATGTTAAACATGGTAAGAATATATGTTAAATCTAATATACGCATGCATATTATCTTGCTGAATTATCTTGCTGAACAAGAAAAATCAAATCAAAAAGGAAAAAAAAATGAGAAAGAAAATAAAATGCAAGCAAACAACAATAAAAAAAAGGCATGAAAATGCTATGTTGTGATCATTAATCAGTTCCCACAGCCCTCTCTCTGAGTGTGGATGGCTCAGTAGTATTCCATTCAATTCCAATTTAAAGGGAATTAATTGTTCTTTAAATGTTTGATAGAATTCACATGTAAATCCATTTTACCCTGGAGATTTTTTCTTAGGGAGTTGATTAATAGCTTATTCTATTTCTTTTTCTAAAATGGAACTATTTAAATAATTTATTTCCTCTTATATTAATCTGGGCAATCTGCATTTTTGTAAGTATTTCTCGATTTTACTTAGATTATCAAATTTATTGGCATATAATTGAGCAAAATTACTCCCAATTATCACTCTAATTTCCTCTTTATTGATGGAAAGTTTTCCCTTTTCATTTTTGAGATGAACAATTTGTTTTTATTCTTTCCTTTTTCTAATCAAATTAACTAAAGGTTTATCTATTTCTTTTCATAAAACTACCTCTTAGTTTTATTAATTCAATAGTTTTCTTACTTTTAATTTTATTAATCTCCCTTTTTATTTTCAGAATTTTAAATTTGGTGTTTAACTGGGCTTCTTAATCGTTTTTTTCCCCAACTTTTTTAGTTGCAAGACCAATTAATTGATCTTTTCTTTCTCTATTTTATGCAAGTAAACATCTAAAGATATAATTTTTTTCCTAATAACTGCTTTAGCTGCATCCCATAAATTTTGTTATGTTGTTTCATTATTGTCTTTCTCTTGGATGAAATTATTGATTGTGTTTATGATCTGATGTTTTACCTACTCATTTTTTAGAATTAAATTATTTAGTTTCCAAATAATTTTGGTCTATTTTTCTCTGGGCTTTTTGTTGCATATAATTTTTTAATTGCATTATGATCTGGAAAAAAATGTATTTGCTACTTCAGTCTTTTGGTATTTGATTTTGAGATTTTTATGCCCCAGTATGTAGTCAATTTTTGTATAGCTTCCATGTACTGCTGAGAGAAAAAGTATATCCTTTCCTTCTCCATTCAATTTTCTCCAAAGTTCTATCATCCTTAACTTTTCTAGGATTACATTTCTCTCCTTAACTTTTTTCTCATTTTTTTTTTTTTTTTTGGTTTGATGTAACTAGTTCTGAGAGAGGAAGGTTGAAATACTCCAATAATATAGTTTTGTTGGCTTATTCTTCTTGCAGCTCTCTTACCTTCTCCTCTGGGAATTTGGATGCTATAGCAGTTGGTGTATATATTTTTAGCATTGATATTACTTCATTAACTATGGTACCTTTCAATAGGATATAGTTTCCTTTCTTATTTCTTTTAACTAGATCTATTTTTGCTTTTGCTTGATCTGAGATCAGGATAGTTATCCCTGTTTGTTTGTTTTTTGTTTGTTTGTTTGTTTTTACTTCAACTGAAGCATAATAGATTCTGCTCCAGCTTTTTACCTTTACTCTGTATGAATAGCTCTGCTTTAAATGTGTTTTTTTGTAAACAATATATTGTAAGATTCTAGCTTTTAATGAGGTCTGGTATCAGCTTCCATTTTATGGGAACACTTATCCCATTCACATTCACAAATAAAATTACTATTTTTTTACTGCATTTCTTGCCATCTTGTTTACCCCAAGTTGTACTTTTATCTTCCCTTTCCCCCTTCCCCTTATCCCCAGTATTTTGTTACTAACCACTCTCTCCCTCAAACAGCCCTTTCCTTTTGCAGCCTCCCTCCCTTTCTTATAATTTTTCCCTTCAACTGCTGTGCTCCCTTCTATTAGCCTCTCCCCTTTTGTTCCTCCTTCCCCTCTTACTTCTCTATAGGCTGAGACAAGTTTTTCTGTGAAGCTAAATGAGTCTGATATTCTCTTTGAGCCAAAGCTGATGAGAGTAAAATTCACACAATTCTTACCTCCCTCCCCTTTTTCCCTCACTTGCATTAGGTCTTCTTTTGTCTTTTCATGAAATGTAATTTACCCTACTTTAACTCCATTTTCCTCTTCCTCCAGTAGAATCACTTTTCCTCCTTTACTGTCTTTTTAATATCATCACAATAAAATCAAGTTTTATTTGCACTTTTAAGTATATGCATAATAGAGATACAAATCTCAAGACTTAAGTAGATCCCGTATAGGGATATAAGCTTTTTAAATTTTAAAAGAAAGTTATTTTTAATTTCTTTTTAACTTTTTTTTTTTTTTTTTGCTTCTCTTGAGTTCTGTATTTCAATGTCAATTTTTCTATTCAATTCTGGTCTTTTCATCAGAAATAGGTGAAATTCAACTGTTTCATTGAATGTCCATCTTTTCCTCTGAAAAATATTGCTCAGTTTTGTGGGATAGTTGATTATTAGGTACAATTCAAGTACCTTTGCTTTTGGAATATCAGATTTCATGTCCTTCTATCCTTTAAAGTAGAAGTTGCTAGGCCTTGGGTAATCCTGCTTGTGGCTCCTTGATATTTGAATTGTTTCCTTCTGGTTGCTTGCAATATTTTCTTCTTGATATGGTAATTCTGAAACTTAGCTTTGATGTTCCTTGGAGGTTTTATTTTGGGTTCTCTTTCAGGAGGTGATTGGGGAATTCTTTGAATGGCTCTTTTACCCTCTAGTTCTAGGATATCTTGGCAATTTTCCTTGATAATTTCCTGAAAGTTTTTCATCATTGTTTTCAGGAAGTCCAATAATTTTGAGATTGTCTATCTTAGATCCATTTTCCAGGCCACTTGTTTTTAGAATGAGATATTTTACATATTCTTCTATTTCTTTTCTTTTCTTTTTTTTTTTTTTTTTTGGTTTTGTTTGACTCATTTTTGATGTTGCATTGAGTTATTCACTTCCATTTATTTGATTCTAATTTTTAGGAAATTATTTTCTTAAGTTAGCTTTTTTATCTCATTTTGCATTTGGCCAACTGAACTTTTAAATGAGTGTTTTGTTCATTTTTTTCCCACAAATTCTTTTATCAAATTGATTTCTTTTTTCATTTCACCAAATCTATTTTTCAAGGAGTTTTATGCTTTTTCCCTTTTATCAACTCTATTTTGTAAGAAGTAATGTGCTTTTTCCACTTCTGTTAATCTATTTTTTATGGAGTTTTCTTCAGATAATTTGTCTTTTCTTTTCCAAACATTCCTGCAAAGTTCTCTTTTCCTTTCTGCATTTTTCTTCCAACTCTCTTTTGAGATCCATTCTCAATTCTTCCAGTAGAACTTCATGAGACAGAGACCAACTTATATCATCTTTTGTCTTTAGTGTCCCCAGGGTTTGAGGTCTGTTCTCTGTCTCCATAAAAATATGGCTAAGAATTCTTTTTGCTTTTTTTGTTCATTTTTAGAGGTTGAAGTCTGCTCTTAGGGCAAAGGGGAGATTGTCCTAAGATTTCTCTTATGGTGACTGGGGCTTCCCCTTGCCCTGGGATAGCTGCTGTTGACTTTCTTCCCATGCTGGGAAGGCATGGACAAGTTCTGTGTTATGAGAGGTTTTAGGAGCTTACTATTTGCCTTTTATAATTGTGTTGAATGATTCACAAGTAGATTGCTCAACCACTGGCTTCTGAACCAAGACAAAGTAACCAATGATGTTGTATTTTGGCTAAGAACCTCCCAGTAGATTCTCCCTCTGCAGAGATACCATGTCACTCAGGGTTCTTGTATTGCTCCTGTGTCAACCACTTCTCTCCCCTTTTGTCCTACTCCCCTGTCTGATTGGGACTGTCTTTTTCATAAGTCCTTCCTAAATATATTTTACAGAAGATTAGTCACAGTCCAAATACTTGTGTGTTCTGTCACTTCAAAACTAGGTGAGAACCTTTATCTGATATTGATCTGAGGGAAGCCAGGAAAAGATCTCTGTACTGTCGGCTGTCCTAGCTCCACCAACAATCTGTAGAACTGTTTCTAATACAATTGTACATGTATAACCTATATCAAATTGCTTGTCATTTTGGGGAGAGGAGAGAGAAGAGAGGGAAGAAAGCAAATTAGAACTCAAAATCTTATAAAAATAAATATTGAAAGGTATATGTGGTAGGAAAAAATACTACTAAGCGAATAACAAAATGAAATTTTGCATATTCTTTGATCCAGAAATATCACTATTAGTTTTGTATCCCAAGGAGATAATAAAAGGAGGAAAGATTAGAAAAGAAAATGTTAGTATATGCTAAAATATTTATAGCATCTCTCTTTGTGATTTCAAGAAATTAAACATTGAGGAAATGACCATTAATTTGGAAATGGCTGAATAAGCTGTGATATATGTGTGCAATATCAGATTGTTGTGCTGTAAGAAATAATAAACAGGTTGATTTCATAAAAAAAAACCTGAGAAGATTTACATGAACTGATACAGAGTGAAGTAAACTGAGCCAAGAGAATGCTATACACAGTTAATGATAATATATTATAATGAAGAATTGTAAATGACTTATCTATTCTTTGCAATACAATGATCCAAGACATCCCAAAGAATTCATGATGAAACATACTATTCACATCCACAGGAAGAACTCATATTGTCTGAATGGAGACAAAAGTTATTTTTCTTTACTTTCATTATTTTTTGTTTTCTAGTACACAAAATGACATATGGAAACATTTTGCATGATTTCATATGTATAACATATCTGATTGTTTATACTCTCAGGGATGGGAAATAGGAAGAAAGTCTAAAATTTGGAAATCAAAACAAAAAACAAATGATCGTTTTAACATGTAAATGGAGGAAATTTAAATGTCATGTAAATGTTTGATAATAAAGGTTCCATGCCATCCATCTTTGCAGTCTGCATGTAGCACATGATACTTTGTCATAGTAGCACTTAATAAAGGTTTGCTGTGTTGGAATCCTTACTAACTGCTAACTAATTAGAGTTGATCTAATCTTACAAGAAGATGTTTTGGGCAGAACCTGAAACAAGGTACTAAGTAGAACTAATTAATACAAGGCTTGTGTTCATACCTTTACTCATTGGAGTTCAATGAGTTCATACCTCCCTTGAAGCTCTTTGGGCCAGAGAGCACTATGGGAGAAAACCCATAATCCCTCTCTCTTGAAGGAGCATAAATAGAGCTTCAATGGGCCAAAGAAGTTCTTCAGAGTGAAGAAGCTACAAGTCGAGATTTCTCCGGAATGACATGAAGAGTGGAGCTGGCTGGGGCCTGAAGAAAGCAGAGGCAGAAGCAAAGGACAAAGCAGTAAGAGCTCTTGGATCCAAGCAGAGAGATAGGCCTCTAAGTTAACCGGGCTATATTGGAGATAATAAAAGATCTGAACTTTTATCTTTAGATAATCGCCAGGTGATGTGGAGAGACCCAGAAAGTGGTGAATGGAAGGGACCAGATAGGCTAACTGCTTGGGGGAGAGGATTTGCTTGCATCTCTACAGGTGGAGAAGGAATCAGATGGGTGCCTACGAGCCGCATTCGCCTTGTCCATTGCAGAAAGATGGAGCAGACCCTTGAAACAAAGGAGAAGACCCAAGAAATATCGGGTGGTTCTGTTGCTGATTGTGCTCACAAGAATTATTAGATTCCTGGCACATGAACTAATGGACAATGGAATCCTATTGGACTGTTTCTAGTACTTATGGCCTGTGTAAATTTTCAGATTGATTCTTGTTATTTGTTACATTACTACTAGCCTGTGTTATATTGCTATGTGCTCATGTAAATTATGTATAATGCCTCCCATATTGATGGATTTATGTATACCATGTATATCTGTTACAAAGTTCTGGCCCATATTGATGGATTTATGTGTACCCCCTCAGAAACCCCCTATGTTTTAAAACAAAAGAAAGGGGGAGATGTTGGAATCCTTACTAACTGCTAACTAATTAGAGTTGATCTAATCTTACAAGAAGATGTTTTGGCCAGAACCTGAAACAAGGTACTAAGTAGAACTAATTAAGACAAGGCTTGTGTTCACGCCTTTACTCATTGGAGTTCAACGAGTTCATACCTCCCTTGAAGCTCTTTGGGCCAGAGAGCACTATGGGAGAAAACCCATAATCCCTCTCTCTGGAAGGAGCATAAATAGGCCAATGGGCCAGTCGAAGAAGTTCTTCAGAGTGAAGAAGCTACAAGTCGAGATTTCTCCGGAATGACATGAAGAGTGGAGCTGGCTGGGGGCTGAAGAAAGCAGAGGCAGAAGCAAAGGACAAAGCAGTAAGAGCTCTTGGATCCAAGCAGAGAGATAGGCCTCTAAGCTAACCGGGCTATATTGGAGATAATAAAAGATCTGAACTTTTATCTTTAGATAATCGCCAGGTGATGTGGAGAGACCCAGAAAGTGGTGAATGGAAGGGACCAGATAGGCTAACTGCTTGGGGGAGAGGATTTGCTTGCATCTCTACAGGTGGAGAAGGAATCAGATGGGTGCCTACGAGCCGCATTCGCCTTGTCCATTGCAGAAAGATGGAGCAGACCCTTGAAACAAAGGAGAAGACCCAAGAAATATCGGGTGGTTCTGTTGCTGATTGTGCTCACAAGAATTATTAGATTCCTGGCACATGAACTAATGGACAATGGAATCCTATTGGACTGTTTCTAGTACTTATGGCCTGTGTAAATTTTCAGATTGATTCTTGTTATTTGTTACATTACTACTAGCCTGTGTTATATTGCTATGTGCTCATGTAAATTATGTATAATGCCTCCCATATTGATGGATTTATGTATACCATGTATATCTGTTACAAAGTTCTGGCCCATATTGATGGATTTATGTGTACCCCCTCAGAAACCCCCTATGTTTTAAAACAAAAGAAAGGGGGAGATGTTGGAATCCTTACTAACTGCTAACTAATTAGAGTTGATCTAATCTTACAAGAAGATGTTTTGGCCAGAACCTGAAACAAGGTACTAAGTAGAACTAATTAAGACAAGGCTTGTGTTCACGCCTTTACTCATTGGAGTTCAATGAGTTCATACCTCCCTTGAAGCTCTTTGGGCCAGAGAGCACTATGGGAGAAAACCCATAATCCCTCTCTCTGGAAGGAGCATAAATAGGCCAATGGGCCAGTCGAAGAAGTTCTTCAGAGTGAAGAAGCTACAAGTCGAGATTTCACCGGAATGACATGAAGAGTGGAGCTGGCTGGAGGCTGAAGAAAGTAGAGGCAGAGGCTGAAGGACAAAACCTTTGGATTTGGCGACATTTGGAGGGAGCTCTTGGAACCAAGCAGAGAAATAGCCTACAGACCTCTAAGCTAACCGGGCTATATTGGAGATAATAAAAAATCTGAACTTTTATCACCCGGCTGCGTTTTGAGAACAAGATCACCACATTGCTGAGTTGACTTCAGCTGGAAAATTTATTGTCCTAGTCCTTGTCATTTTTGCTTAAAAGTACACAATTATATGCTGTTTGTTCCATAGCCTGGAAAAGGGAAAGCTGAGCTATTCACAGCTCTATTGTTTTGCCATAAAACAGAAATTATCTTTCAACTTTCCTCCCACATACTCCAATCATCTTCACAAAAGAACATAGAAACAAAACCTATGTCAACTCTTAAAACACAGATCAAAACAAAACAATACAACCCACAGGAAAAACCTGGAAGCTGGAGAGGGAATCTGTTAAAAGTACATTTTCTTAATCTTTCTTTTACTATGTTCATTTTTCTTTGCTAACTCATAATTCAGCATCAATTCTTTTTTCATTTCCAACTTTCATGAACTATAACTACTCTTTCCTCTGTCTTCAGTCTTTCAATCAATTGATGATTTCATTAGCTTGAATGTTTCTTTTCTGAATACATTCTTTCATAAATGAATGAATGGTCATTTATTATGCACTTTCTATGGGCCAAACTCAAGGTGCTTTGACTGTAGATACAAAAGTGATATAGTCTCTGTCCCTTAGGAGCTTATGTCCTAATTTAGAAATATACTACATATGCAATGCATATTGATATAGTCCACCAATGAACCCAAAATACAATACTTTTTGATTTGGGAGAAGCAGTCAGAACTTATGTCTCATTCATAACTCAATATCAATTTCAGATCATGAGGCATCAGAAGACAGTTAGCAGTTTTTTTCATGTACTATAATTCTTAAAACAACAATTGCTGAAATTTACATAATATTTCAAGAGTACAAAAGATTTTATATAAATGGGCTCACTTGATCATCTTTGTATACTAGCAAGGTAGGTGCTATTATATTCACTATTGTACAGATTAGGAAAGCAAGGCTCTAAGGAATTAAATTACTTGCCTATGATTTAAACCATTGGTTCTCATGGTATGAAAATTTCTGGTGCTACCAAAACATCTACATGAGATCTACAATGTCAACTATTTTAATAATAATTCAAATATGTTTTGATTGCTAATATGGCAAACATCAATGGATAAAACCCACATGAATGAAACCTTTTGGAGCAACCAATAATTTTAATACTGTAAAGGGGTCCTGATGATGAAAAAAACAAACAAACAAACAAACAAACCAGAAATTCCCTGATTTAAACTATGGATTTTATGTTTAGTTTGTCTTAATGTTTTCTGTTACATTTGCAAGAATGGGAGATAAATAACAATTTAAACTGCAAACCAATTTTGATAGTTTCCTCAACATATTAAAAAAGATCATTAGCTTCAAAATTAATAAAACTAGTTCTTTTGCTAATTCAGAACATAGTCTTAACTAAAACAATTCTATTCTATCTATTCTGTTTTTACTTTAAAAAAAAGAATAAGGATAACTTGAAAGACATTCAGAGAAGGGTAAGCAGAATTATGAAGGGATTGAAGATTATATATCATTTTTAGATCAATTGAAGGGGATAAGGATGTTAAGCTTGAAAAAAAAATGAAAAGAATACGAGGAACAAAAATTAAAATTTTCTTGCTTGGTTACAGAATTTAGAAAAAAATTAAAATGGCTGTTATTTAAAAAAATATTTTGACCACTTATAAGTGAACTTATAAAAAATCAACCTACTAACTAATGGAATAGGTTCAAGAAAAGAGTTCTCTCATCCATGAACTGCTAAAGATCATCTGAAAACCTTTAATGGATATATGAGGTCAAAACTATTTTCACAGTGACATTGATGTCTAATATTAATGTGGCAAAAATCTATATATTCAATTTAGAAAAAAGATTTTCAGGGGAGAGAGTTCCATGTTATTTTTAATAAAGTAGAAGGCTTCTAAAATCAAGTCTCTCCAGGCCTTTCTGAAATCATCCTGCTGATGATTTCCTATAGAAAAATAATATTCCATAACATTCATATGTCATAACTTATTCAGACACTCTCCAACTGATGTTTATCCACTCAGTTTCCACTTCTTTGCCACTGCAAAAAGAACTGCTACAAATATTTTTGCACATGTAGTTCCCTATTGTGTGATCTTTTGGGGATATAGGCCCAGTAGAGACACTATTGAAACAAATGGTGTGCAGTTTGACAGCATAGATCTATGTTGCTTTCCAGAATTTTTGGATCAGTTCTCAGCTTTACCAACAGTATATTAGTGTCCCAGTTTTCCCACATCCCATTAAATATCATTATATTTTCCTATTATTTTAGACAATCTGAGAGGTGTGTAGAGGTACCTCAAAATATTCTTATTTTTCATTTCTCTGATCAATAGTGATTTAGAATATTTTTTTCATAAGACTGGACATGATTTAATTTCTTCATCTGACAATTGTCTGTTCATATTCTTTGATTATTTATCAGCTGGAGAATGGTTTGTAGTCTCATAAATTTGAGTCAATTTTCTATATATTTTAGACATGAGGTTTTTATCAGAAAACAAGGGTGTACACATTTCCCTCAGTTTTCTGCTTCACTTAAAGTATCACATTCTATGTCTAAATCACGTACCCATTTCGACCATATCTTGGTATAGGATGTTAGGTATTAGCCAATGTTTAGTTTCCACCATACTATCTTTAAATTTTTCCAGCAATTTTTGTCAAATAGTTAGTTCTTATACCAGAATCTGGGGTCTTAGAGTTTATCAAACACTAGATCATCATGACCATTGTCTGTTGTGTTTATAAACTTAACCTGTTCCACTGATAAACTGCATTATTTCTTAGCCAATACAAAATAGTTTGATGACTCCTACTTTAAAATATAGTTTTACATTTGGTATAGCTAAGCTACCTTCATTTGTGTTGTTTTTTCATTAATTCCCTTGAAATTATTGACCTTTTATTCTTTCAGATGAACTTTGTCATGTTTTCTAGCTCTCTAAAGTAATATCTTGGTAGTTTGATTGGAATAAGATTGAATAAGTAGATTAATTTGGATAGAATTGTCATTTTTATTACATTAGGTCACCCTACAATGAGCACTTGATATTTTTCCAGTTGACTAGATAAGACTTTATTTATGTGGAACATGTTTTATAATTGTGTTTCTATAATTCCTGACTTTGCCTTGGCAGATAAACTCCTAAATATTTTATCTTGTCTAAAGTTATTTTAAGTGGAATTTTATATAAAGGAAAATATCTCTTGCTGCTGGATATAAAAATGCTTACGATTTATGTGGATTTATTTTGTATCCTGCAACTTTACTAAAATTGTGAATTGTTTATAGTAGTTTTTTAATTGATTCTCCAGGATTCTCTGAGTATATTATCATATCATCTGCAAAGAGTGAAAATTTGTTTTCTTCACTCCCAACCCTAATTCCTTTAATTGCTTTTTCTTCTCTTACTGCCAAAGCTGACATTTCTAATACAATATAGAATAGTAATGGTGATAAGGGGCAACATTGTTTCACCCCTAATCTTATTGGAAATGCTTTTAGTTTATTCCCATTACATATTATGCTTGCTGATGGCTTTGAATAGATGATATTGATTTATTTTAAGGAAAACTCCATTTATTTCTATATTCTTTAGTATTTTTAATATGGATGAGTGTTGGATTTTGCCACATGCTTTTTCTGCATCTATTGAGATAATCATATGATTTTTGTTAGTTTGGTTATTGATGTTGTCAATTATGCTAATAGTTTTCCTGCTATTGAACCAGCCCTGAATTCCTTGTATAAATCCTACTTGGTCATCGTGTATTATCCAGGTGATAATTTGCTGTAATTATGTTTGTTAATATTTTATTTAAGATTTTTGCATCTCTATTTATTAGAGAAATTTGTCTTATTAAATTCTTTGTTTTTATCTGACCTGTGTCATAAAAAAAAATGGTAAGACCCCTTCTCTCCCTATTTTTTCCAAAGAGTTTCCAAAGTATTGGAATTAATTGTTTTTTTTTTTTTTAAATATTTAATAAAATTCACTTGCAAATTAATCTGGCCCTAAAGGTTTTTTTTTTTTCCCCCCTTAGGATTAATAGCTTTTTCAATGTTTTTCTAAAATGGGAATATTTTTGAATATATTTGCTCCACTCTTAATCTAGGCAATCTATATTTTTGTAAGTATGCATCTATTTCACTTAAATTATATGATTTATTGGCATAAAATTGGGCAAAATAGCTCCTAATTATTGCTCCAATTTTCTCTTCTTTGGTGGAAAATTCACCCTTTTCATATTTGATACTAATAATTTGATTTTCTTTTCTTTTTCTAAACAAATTAAGAGTTTGTCTATTTTGTTGAAATTTTCATAAAACCCTTTCATCCCAGGAGCAGAGCTCAACCATAAAAATTAAAAAAAAAAAAAAAAAAAAAAGAAATACCAAAAGAAAAGAGAAGAAAATGAGTGGGTAAAACAACAAATCACAGAAACAATTCATAATTTCATCCAAGAGAATGAAAATAATGAGACAACATGCAAAAACTTATAGGATGCAGCCAAAACAGTTATTAGGAGGAATTTTGTATCTCTAAATGAATACATGAATAAAATAGAGAAAGAGATCAATGAATTGGGCATACAACTAAAAAGGCTAGGAAAAAAAAAAAACAGATAAAAAAATTAATACCAAATTAGAAATTCTGAAAACCAAAGGAGAGATTTAAAAAATTGTAACTTAGAAAAGTATTAAAATAATAAACAAAGGTAAGAGCTGATTTTATGAAAAACAATAATGAATAAACATCTGGTTATTTTAATCAGAAAAAGTGTGTCTTCCCAGGTAATCACACCTGCTTAGTCAGTGCATAGTTTGCAAGATCCCAAGCTGTGTTTTCCCAGGCATTCATGATTGCTTAGTCTGTACATAATTTGCAGAAATTCATGTCATTCTGATCTGGCACTGACTAGAATATGCCCACTGGCCAGTGGAGGCCAGGAAGTTTAAGGAACAGATAAGCTTGAATGGATTTGCAGGAATGATGATGACATCAGACTGAGTATGAGGAAAGACAATTTGTTTGAGAATGCTAAAATTTCTCCTTGAATCCAATATTCACATAGTGCCTTCATACCCTGATTGATTTATCTACTTTTTGTTTTCCTTTTTGTTTCCTTAGCAACATTGTGGTTAAAAATCATCTATAAGTAGAGTTAATAATAATAAATTATCTTATTCTTAGTCTTCTTCATTTGGAAGCACCTGTGTCTGTCTTTCCTTCTTTCTTCTTTCATTTTCATAATCTCTGTGAGAGCCATTGCAGGTAGTCTGTCATTGGCATTTCACAAAAAGGGAAAGAAAAAAAAAAATCACCAGCATCACAAATGGAAAGGGTAAACTTTTTTTTTTTTAAATTTAATTTTATTTAATAATAACTTTGTATTGACAGAATCCATGCCAGGATAATTTTTACACAGCATTATCCCTTGCAATCACTTATGTTTCGTTTTTTCCCCTCCCTCCCTCCTCCCCCCCCCAAGATGGCAAGCAGTCCTATATATGTTAAATATGTAGCAGTATATCCTAGATACAATACATATTTGCAGAACCGAACAGTTCTCCCACTGCACAGGGAGAGTTGGATTCAGAAGGTAAAAATAACTCGGGAAGAAAATCAAAAATCAAATAGTTCACATTCATTTCCCAGTATTCCTTCTTTGGGTGTAGCTGTTTCTGTTCATCATTTATCCAATGAAACTCAGTTAAGTCTCTTTGTCAGAGAAATCCACTTCCATCAGAATACATCCTCATACAATATCGTTGTCGAAGTGTATAATGATCTCCTGGTTCTGCTCATCTCACTTAGCATCAGTCCATGTAGGTCTCTCCAAGCCTCTCTGTATTCATCCTGCTGGTCATTCCTTACAGAGCAATAATATTCCATAACATTCATATACCACAATTTACCCAGCCATTCTCCAATTGATGGGCATCCATTCATTTTCCAGTTTCTAGCCACTACAAACAGGGCTGCCACAAACATTTTGGCACATACTGGTCCCTTGGAAAGGGTAAACTTACCACAAATGAAAAATAAATTAAAGCAACAAATAGGATCTATTTTTCCCACCTATATGACTGCAAACCTGAAAATCTAATAAATATTTATAAAAACACCAGTTGCCCAGAATAACAGAAGAACAAATACATTTCTAATATTGTCCCATTTTGAAAAACAAATTGAACAAGTTATTAATGAGATCATTAAAAAAAAAAAATTCCAGAGTCAGTTGTATTCAAAAGTAAATTTGACATTAGCACAGGCAGCGAGAGACTGTCCTGAGCAGACCAGGGGCGGGGGTGATCTCTGTGGTTAGAGAAGTTATAGAGATGACTCAGCTATAGACTAACTGCTCTGCCTTGACTATAAAGCAGTAAACTGGCAGTAAACTCAGGCAGACTTTAACTCAGTCCTGCAGCCACATCCTGCAGTTCAGGCTTTTGCGGGTGGGGAGCTCTGTCTGGGGCAACAGAACTTCCCCAGCAGACTGTGCTTCCCAGGCAGATATTTCCAGTCCCTGCAAATCCATTCACTGCTCAACTGCTAACACCTACAGCCTCAGGACAGGCTTTGCCTTGGGAAGTGAAACTCTCATTGCTCCTCGTCTAGCCTCAGGGCAGTCGTTATCCCACACTGCGGGGGGGGGGGGGGGGGGGGGGGGGGGTCCTTTGCAGGGCACTTTCCCAGCTCAGCCTTGCAGGCCTGAGTTATTCCCGGGTGGGGAACTCTTTCCCAGAGCATTCCAGTACCTCCCAGCTTTTTGTAGCTGGCTGGCATGACAGCTACCCATCCATACATCTTTCGCTGCTCTGCAGAGGAAGCTGGTAACCTCCTGGCTCTGAAGGCAGACCTTACAGGCTTTAACAAAATGAGTAAAAAAAATCAAAAGAACGATTGATAGTTTCTAAACAGAAAGAGAAGAGCTTTTCAACCCCGAAGAGACTAATAGCAGACAGTCTCCAGACAATTGTTGGTCTCCAATACAAAAGGCTCTCCTAGAAGAGACTATTAAAAACCTTAAAAGAGAACTAGAAGAAAAATGGGGAAAGGAAAGAGAAGCTATGCAAGAAAGAAACAACTTCTTAAAATGTGAATTAGAAAAGATAAAAAACTCTCAAGAAGTACAGGGAAACAGAATGCAGATTGGAAAAAGAAAATAACACACTAAAAAAAAAAAATAGTGAAATGTAAAAAAATTCCTTAGAGCAAAACTACTCAATTGGACATATACAAAAAGAAGTAAAAAAAGCTAATGAAGAAAATATCTCACTAAAAATCAGAACTGAACAAATAGAAATGACTGATTCATTGAGACATCAAAAATCAGTCAAGCAAAACCAAAAAAAAAAAAAAAAAAAAAAAATGAAAGATTGGAAAAAATGTAAAATATTTACTTGGAAAAATAACAGATCTGGAAAATAGATCTAGGAGAGATAACCTGAGGGTCATTGGACTACCCAAAAATTATGATAAAAAAAGAGCCTAGTTACTATTTTACAGGAAATCACCAAAGAGAACTGCTCAGAAGTAATAGAACCGGAAGGGAAAATAGGCATTGAAAGAATTCATTGAACACCTTCTGAAAAAGGCCCTAAAAATATAGACTCCAAGGAATATTGTGGTCAAACTTCAGAATTTTCAGACTAAAGAAAACATTTTACAAGCAGCCAGGAAAAAACAGTTCAAATACTGAGATGCCACAATAAGGGTCATGCAAGATCTGGCTGCCTCAAAAATAAAGGATCAAAGGGCCTGGAATCAGATATTCTGAAAGGCAGAAGGGCTTGGAATACAGCCAAGAATAAACTACCCAGCTAGGCTGAGTAGTTTTTTCCCATGGAAGAAGATGGACATTTAATGAAATAGAGGGATTCCATTTGTTTCTAAGGAAAAAACCAGACTTAAACAAAAAAATTTGACCTCCAATCAAGAGAAGTAGAATAAGGTAAAAGGAATTCTTGAGAACTTTATTTCTGTTGTGGATATACATAAAAACCATATGTATAATTTGATTTTACTGATATAACATAAAGAAGGGAAGGACAAATGGAAAGGGGATAGTGTCAGAAAAAGGGAAAAGGGGAGATAAAAAGAGGGAAATTACGTGCAACGATGAGGCAAAGGAAACCTATCATATTTGAGGGAACTTAGAGAGGAGGAGGAACATTGTGTGAATCCTACTCTCATCAGAGTTGGCTCAAAGAGGAAATAATTGACATATTTGTTTTACAGAGATTCTTCTCTCACTTCATTAAAAAGTGGGAGAGGAAAAGGGAAAAGGAAAAAGAGTAATAAGGGAAGGGTATAAGAAAGGGGAAGGGATTTAAAGGGAGGAGGGAAGGATACTAAAAAGGGAGAGCTGCGTGTCGCAAGTGGGACCAATAAATTTAATACTAGGGAAGAAGGGAAGGAGGGCAAGAAAAAGAAAAGTATAATCTGGGGATATTAGGATGGCAGGAAATACAGAGTTAGTAATTTTAACCATAAATGTGAATGGGATGAACTCTCCCATAAAGAGGAGGCGGATAGCAGACTGCATCAAAAGTCAGAATCCTACAATATGTTGTTTACAGGAAACACATTTAAAACAGGAAAATACATGCAGAGTAAAGATAAAAGGCTGAAGCAGAATCTATTATGCTTCAGATTAAGTCAGAAAAGCAGGGGTAGTCATCCTGATCTCAGATCAAACAAAAGCAAAAATTGTTCTAATTAAAAGAGGTCAGGAAGGAAATATATCTTGCTAAAGGGTAATATAGACAATGAAGCAATATCAGTATTAAACATATATGCACCAAGTGGTATAGCTCTAACTTCCTTAAAGAGAAGCTATTAATAATATAGAAACTAAAAAAAATCTATTAGAAAAATTAGGTATGATAGACCTCTGGAGAAAATTGAATGATGACAGAAAGGAGTATACTTTCTTCTCAGCAGTTCATAAAACCTAAATAAAAATTGACCATATATTAGGACATAAAGACCTCAAAATTAAATGCAGAAAGGCAGAAATAGTAAATGCTTTCTTTTCAGATCACAATGCAATAAAAACTACATTCAACAAAAAGTTAGGTGTAAATAAACAAAAAAGTAATTGGAAACTAAATAATCTCATCTTAAAGAATGATTGGGTGAAACAGCAAATTATAGACACAATAATTTCACTGGAGATAATGACAATGGTGAGACATCATAACAAATTTTATGGGATGCAGCCAAAGCGGTAATAAGGGGAAATTTTATATCCTTAGAGGCTTAGTTGAATAAAATAGAGAAAGAGAAGATCAATGAATTGGGCCTACAACTTAAAAAGCTAGAAAAAGACCAAATTATAACCCAGCAATCAATTACTAAACTTGAAATTCTAAAATTAAAAGGAGAAATTAATAATATAGAAAGTAAAAAAAAAAAAAAAAAACTATTGAACTAATAAATAAAACTAAGAGTTGGTTTTATGAAAAAAAAAAAAAAAACAATAAAATTGATAAACCTTTGGTAAATCTGATTAGAAAAAGGAGAGAGGGAAATCAAATTAGTAGTCTTAAAAATGAAAAGGGAAAACTTTCCACCAATGAAGAGGAAATTAAAGAAATAATAAGGGGTTACTTTGCCTAACTTTATGCCAATAAATTTGATAACCTAAGCAAAATGGATGACTACCTCCAAAAATATAGGCTTCCCAGATTATCAGAGGAGAAAGTAAATTGCTTAAATAGTCCCATTTCAGAAAAAGAAATAGAACAAGATATTGATCAACTCCCTAAAAAAAATCCCCAGAACCAGATGGATTTACATGTGAATTCTACCAAACATTCAAAGAACAATTAGCCCCATTGCTTTATAAACTATATGAAAAAATAGGGAATGAAGAAGTCCTACCAAATTCCTTTTATGACATAGACATGCTACTGATACCTAAACCAGGTAGGTTGAAAACAGAGAAAGAAAATTATAGACCAATCTCCCTAATGAATATTGATGCTAAAATCTTAAATAAAATATTAGCAAAAAGACTACAGAAAATCATCCCCAGGATAATACACCACGATCAAGTAGGATTTATACCAGGAATTCAGGGCTGGTTCAATATTAGGAAAACTATCAGTATAATTGGCCATATATTATAACCAAATTAACAAAAACCATATGATCATCTCAATAGATGCAGAAAAAGCATTTGATAAAATCCAACATCCATTCCTATTAAAAACTATTAAGAGTATAGGAATAAATGGACTTTTCCTTAAAATGATCAGTAGCATCTATTTAAAACCAGCAGTAAGCATCATATGTAACAGGGACAAACTGCAACCATTCCCAATAAGATCAGGAGTGAGACAAGGTTGCCCACTATCACCATTACTATTTAATATTGTATTAGAAATGCTAGCTTTGGCAATAAGAGTTGAGAAAGAGATTAAAGGAATAAGAATAGGCAATGAGGAAACCAAATTATCACTCTTTGCTGATGATATGATGGTATACTTAGAGAACTCCAGAGACTCTACTAAAAAGTTATTAGGAACAATCCACACCTTTAACAAAGTTGCAGGATACAAAATAAACCCACATAAGTCATCAGCATTCTTATATATCACTAACAAAACCCAACAGTTAGAGTTACAAAGAGAAATTCCATTTAAAGTGACTACTGATTGTATAAAATACTTAGGAATCTATCTGCCAAGGGAAAATCAGAAACTTTATGAGCAAAACTACAAAGCACTTTCCACACAAATTAAGTCTGATCTAACCAACTGGAAAAATATTAAATGCTCTTGGATTGAGTGAGCAAATAAATAAAGATGACAATACTACCTAAACTAATCTATTTATTTAGTGTAATGGGCTGAGGCTTGAGTTGATGCACTGAGGTCCCAAGCACATGAGGCTAAATAGTAATTGGACCATACTCTATTAATATATAAGCTTGGAGAAAGAATGGCCCCCGGCTACTCTTTGTGCAAGTCCTGATGTGTTATATAGGAAATGACGATTCTGGTGGGTGGAGGCAGGGGAGTGAAAAAGGAAGAGGAGGAGAGCTCAGCCCTCACTTGCTCTGTTAATTGATTTCCTGTCGCAGCTGCCCATATTGCTATCACAATCTTTGTTGCCTATATTTGCTATCGCAATCTTTATTCACCTCTTCACTTGAATAAAGACTGAAGATTTTTTCCCTTAACCTGAGTTCCTGACTGCAGCTGATTTAAAATACGCGATCATTACAATTTAGTGCTATACCAATCACACTCCCAAAAAACTATTTTGATGACCTAGAAAAAATAACAACAAAGTTCATATGGAAAAACAAAAGGTCAAGAATTTCAAGGGAATTAATGAAAAAAAAAATCAAATGAAGGTGACCTAGCTGTACCAGATCTAAAATTATATTATAAAGCAGCAGTTACTAAAACCATCTGGTATTGGCTAAGAAACAGACTATTTGATCAGTGGAATAGGTTAGGTTCAGAGGACAAAACAGTCAATAACTTTAATAATATAGTGTTTGACAAACCCAAAGATCCCAGTTTTGGGGATAAGAATGCATTATTTGACAAAAATTGCTAGGAAAATTGGAAATTAGTATGAAAGAAACTAGGCATTGACCCACCCACACTTAACACCATACACCAAGATAAGGTCAAAATGCGTTCATGACCTAGGCACAAAAAATGAGATTATAAATAAATTGGAAGAGTATAGGATAGTTTGCCTCTCAGACATGTGGAAGAGGGAGGAATTTATGACCAAAGAAGAACTAGAGATCACTATTGACCACAAAATAGAAAATTTTGATTATATCAAATTGAAAAGTTTTTGAATAAACAAAACAAATGCAGACAAGATTAGAAGGGAAACAATAAACTGGGAAAACATTTTTACAGTCAAAGATTCTGATAAAGGCCTCATTTCCAAAATATATAGAGAATTAACTCTAATTTATAAGAAATCAAGCCATTCTCCAATTGATAAATGGTCAAAGGATATGAATAGACAATTCTCAGATGAAGAAATTGAAACTATTTATAGACATATGAAAATATGCTCCAAATCATTATTAATCAGAGAAATGCAAGTTAAGACAACTCTGAGATACCACTACACACCTGTCAGATTGGCTAGAATGACAGGGAAAGATAATGCAGAATGTTGGAGGGGATGTGGGAAAACAAGGACACTGATACATTATTGGTGGAATTGTGAACACATCCAGCTATTCTGCAGAGCAATTTGGAACTATGCTCAAAAAGTTATCAAACTGTGCATACCCTTTGATCCATCAGTGTTTCTACTGGGCTTATCCCCCAGAGAGATACTAAAGAAGGGAAAGGGACCTGTATGTACCAAAATGTTTGTGGCAGCCCTGTTTGTAGTGGCTAGAAGCTGGAAAATGAATGGATGCCCATCAATTGGAGAATGGTTGAGTAAATTATAGTATATGAATGTTATGGAATATTATTGTTCTGTAAGGAATGACCAGCAGGATGAATACAGAGGGGATTGTCGAGACTTACATGAACTGATGCTAAGTGAAATGAGCAGAACCAGGAGATCATTATATACCTCAACAATGATACTATATGAGGATGTATTCTGACAGGAGTGGATTTTTTCAACAAAGAAAAGATCTAGCTCAGTTTCAATCGATCAGTGATGGACAGAAGCAGCTACACCCAAATAAAGAACAATGGGAAATGAATGTAAACTGTTTGCATTTTTCTTTTTCTTCCTAGGTTATTTCTACTTTCTGAATCCAATTCTCCCTTTGCAACAAGAGAATTGTCCGGTTCTGCACACATATATTGTATCTAGGATATACTTTTACCTATTTAACATGTAAAGGACTGCTTGCCATCTGGGGGAGAGGGTGGAGGGAGGGAGGGGAAAAATTGGAACAGAAGTGAGTGCAAGGGATAATGCTGTAAAAAATTACCCTGGCATGGGTTCTGTCAATAAAAAGTTATTAAAAAAAAAAAAAAAAAAAAAGGTGCTTTAAATCACTTCGATCAGAAAGATGTAACTAATATAACTCTGAGGTACCATTATACACTTCTCAGATTGGCTAAGATGACAAGAAAAGATAATGGCAAATTTTGGAGGGGATGTGGAAAAACAGGACACTAATATATTGTTGGTAGAATTGTGAACTCATTCAACAATTCTGGAAAGCAATGTGGAACTATGCTGAAAAGGCTATCAAACTGTGCATACCCTTTGATCTATCATTGTTTCTACTGGGCTTATATCCCAAAAATATTTTAAAGAAAGAGATGGGACCCACATTTGCAAAAATGTTTGTGATGGCCCTTTTTTGTTACAGGAAGAATTTGAGAATTTAATGTATGCCCATCGGTTGAAGAATGGTTGAAGAAGTTATTTTATATGAATGTTATGGAATATTATTGTTCCATAATAAATGATCAGTAGGATGATTTCAGAGAGGCCTGGAGAAAGTTACATGGATTAATGATAAGTGATATTAATGGGCAAAACCAGGAGGTCATTGTACACAGCAACAACAAAATCCTATGGTGATCAATTCTAATGGACGTGGCTCTTCTCAAAAAATGACATGATTCAGTACTTTTCCAATGATCTTGTGATAATGATAACTAATTACAACCAGAGAGAGGGTTGTGGGAACTGAGTATAGACCATAACATAGTATTTTTACTTTTTTTGCTGTTGTTTGTTTGCATTTTTTTTTCTTTTTGGTCTGATTTTTCTTTTGCAGCAAGATAATTGTATAAATATGTATGACTATATCAGATTTAAAATATGTTTACCATATTTAACATTAAAAAAGACATTTTGGCTTTTGGAAAAATAAAAGAAAAATAAATTAAAGGAATTAGAATAAGAAATGAGGAAAGAAAACTATCATTCTTGGCAGATGAGATGATAATATGCTTAGATAAATTTAGAAAATCATCCAAAAACTTACTTGAAACAATTCAGATCTTTATTAGTTATATGATATAAAATATATCAACACAAATCACCATATTTCTATATATTACTGACAAGGCCCATCAGCAAGAGATAGAAAGAGAAATTCCATTTAAAATAACTATAGAAAAATTAAACATTTGGGTATCTATCTCCCAAAGTAAACCCAAGAACTATGCAAACACAATTGCAAAACACTTCTCACACAAATAAAGTAAGATCAAAGCAATGGGGAATGTATCAAGTGCTCATGAATAGGCTGAACTAATATAAAAATGATAATTCTGCCTAAATTGATCTATTTGTTCAGTGACATATAAATCAAACTGCCAAAAAATAATTTATAGAACTAGAAAAAATATTTATGTAGGAGAACAAAAAGTTAAAAATATCAAGGGAATTAATGCAAAAAAAAATAATTTCAAAGTCAGTGGCTTTGCCATCCCAGACCTAAAACTATATTAACAAAGTAGCAATCATGAAAACTAGTCAGTACTGGCTAAAACATAAAGTGGTGGATCAATGGAAAACATTACATACACATGTTACAATAATCAAGGCCTATAGTAATCTAATATGTGTTGAACCCCCAAACTTCATCTTACGGAATAAGACCTCACTATTTAACAAAACTTGCTGAGAAAACTGGAAAATAATATATCAAAAACTCAGCATAGACATATGTCTCATACCCCATTCCAAAATAAGTACACAGTGGGTATATACTTTGGGCATAAAGAATGATACCATTGGGGCAACTGGATGGCACAGTGATAGAGCACCAGCCCTGAAGTCAGGATGCCTGAATTCAAATCTGATCTCAGACACTTAACACTTTCTAGCTGTGTGACCCTGGGCAAGTCACATAACCCCAATTGCCTCAAGGAGAAAAAACAAAACAAAACAACAACAACAACAACAACAAAAAAAAAAAAAAAAAAAATGATACCATAAACAAATTAGGACAACTATTAGTGATAATTTACTCACCAGATCTCTGGAGAAGGGAGGAATTTATGACTAAAAAAGTACTAGAGAACATTAGGAAAAGCAAAGTGGACAACTTTGATTTTGTTAAATTAAAAAGTTTTCACACAAACAAAAATAACAGAAACAAGATTAAAAGGAAAGTACAAAGCTGGGGAAAAAATGGATTTAAGAAATGCAAATTAACCACTCTGACTTACCACCTCTCAGACTCAAAACAAAAGGAAAAGGTGATGATAAATATTGGAGGGAATGTGGGAAAACTAAACACTAATGTATTGTTGGTGGAGTTGTGAAATTTTCCAATCATTCTGGAGAAATGTCTGGAACTGTGCTCAAAAGCTGTAAAAGGGTACATATCCTTTGATACAGTAGTACCCCTCTGTGGTCTATATCCCAAGGAAATCACAAAGGAGGGGAAAGAACCCATATGTGCAAGAATGCTTGTAGCCTCTCTTTTTGTGGTAACAAAGAATTTTAAAATGAATAGATGATCATAAATTAGGGAATAACTGAACAAGTTTTGGTATATAATGGTACTGGAATATTATTGTTGTTTAAAAATGATGAAGGAGCTGCTTTTAGAAATGTCTGGAAAGATTCACATGAACTGATGCTGAACAATACAAGCAGAACCAGGACTATGTTGTACACAATAATAGTGAGAATGTGCAATGATCAACTATGAAAGTCTTGGTTCTTCTCACTGGTTCAGTGTTCCAAAAAAATTTCAATAGACTTTGGAAAGAAAATGCTATCTGAGTCCAGAAAATGAACCATGAAAACTGCATGTAAATCAACACAAGCTATGTTCATTTCTTTTTTTTTTTTTCCTGTTTTTTTTTTTTTCCACTCCCATGGTTTTTCCCTTTTGTTCTGATCTTTCTTTCCCAACATGATTCATAAAGCAACCTACATCAAAATCAATAAATACATTTTACAAAAAAGAATACAAGAACTACTCAACAAAGAACAATTTCATAAAAAGGGAAATTATTCACTTCTTAGCAGTCAGACCATTGACTTGTAAAAATAAATGGCAAAATGAACATAAAATTCAAAGAAAGCATAAAATGATAAATCTCTACATATTTTTGTAATTGCTCAAAATTGAACTATTTTTTTTAAAACAACTCTTAAAAAAGAAAGGACTAAAACCATTGCTTTAATAAGCACTATTTGTTTTTATAGGTATATAACTGATATAGAGAAGTTACCACATTAAGTAAACTAAAACATTTTCAAAATTCCCCCAGTCAAAAAATAATTCATTTCTATTCAGAGGTACAAAAAACTTAAATACAATACTTTGGCCTTTCTAAAACATCATGGAATAGAATGGCAGAATATTTCAAATAGCAGAGTTATGTCATAAAACAGCAGAAGCAACAACCAAAAGTGAATAATTGATAATTGATTTTTAGAAGTTTATTTTTTAGAAAGACCAATTTAGCAAGATAATTTGAAGATAACTTCTAGCTAAAATCTGTCGGAAGACAAAAAAAAAATTCAATTTTACTCTCATTTATATACTGATTTAATCTCATTATCAATGACAGTAATTTGGAGTGTAATATCTCATTTTTCAATGTATTATATGTTGAAGCAAATATTTCACCTTAAAAAAAAAAAAAAAAAAAACATGAAAATTGTCCAGATCAGATGAAGTAAAGACAGTAGATCAATTTTGTAGTGTATTTTTGAAAGTACTAGTAAATCCATTTTCAATACATTTTAAGAAAGAAAATTGTATATTTTAGATCATAAAAAATAGTATACATTAAAAATGTAGCTAGATTCATCAGAAAAATGTAACCATAAATCTCATTTTTTAAAAAAAAATAACTTTTATAAAAGGTTATGCTTTTTTTTCTCTTTTTTAATAATAGATTATTTTTATTTTCAAAATACATGCAAAGTTAGTTTTCAACATTCACCCTTGTAAAACCTTGTGTCCCATATTTTTTCCTTTCTTCCTCCTTCCACCTTCTCCTAGACAGCAAGTAATCCTACATATATTAAACATGTGCAATTTTTACACATATTTCCATATTTGTCATGCTCCCCAAGTAAAATCAAATCAAAAAGGGAAAAAAAGGCTGTGTGGGGAGGAAGCAAGCAAACAACAACAAAAAAGATGAAAACACTACATCCATAATCAGACCCCATAGTCCTCTTTTTGGAGACAGATGGCTCTGTCCATCACAAGTCTTTTAGAATTGGCCTGAATCAGCTCATTGCTGAAAAGAGCCAAGTATATCACAACTGACCAGCACATGATCTTATTGTTGTGTACAATGTTATCTTCATTTTACTCACTTTACTTAGTATCAATTAATATAAATCTATCCAGGTCTTTATAAAATCATTCTGGTGATCATTTCTTATCGGACAATGATATTCCATAACTTCATGATAGGTCCTGAGAAACCTCCCCTAAACAGAGAGTCAGAGCATTTGATTGTCTTCCCTCAAATTTTACTGTGAAGTATGGCTATGTGTATGTCCTTTTATAAATTTTTTAAAGTCTGGGTTAGTGGTAATACTTGGTTCCAGAAAGACTGATGATGACATATCATTTGAATTTAGTAATCCTACATTTCAGTCATTTAAATCTGACCATGTATCAGCACTAAATCTGGCACCAAAATGGTGAGTCCTTGAAATGAGAGAGAGAAATTATCAAATAACCAAGCAAGAATGAACAGGCCCTATTGGAAAATATATCACGTCAAAGATAAAACTGTTGTGGCCAAGCAAGATAAGAAGTCTCAGGCTCAAAACAAATAAATAAATAAATAAATAAATGACTAAATAAATAAAGACAACAACAACAACACCATCTGTTCAGAGTCGGATCATTGACAGCAAAATGAGAAATTAGGGTGTAATTTTTATTTATTAATTACTTTTTTAAAAGCACTTGAATCAACTAAAAGTATAAAACAAGAAGAGATTTGGTCACCAAATGTGTTCAATATTATTACAAAAAGCTCCTTTCTAGAGGTTTAAAAGAAGGATGATTCCCAGTCAAAGGGTCACACCCTTTGAATGTTTATGTTTAGAGATGACAATGTACTATTTTGCATTTAATCCTAAAATATTATAGTACTTAAACTTTAAATTGCTTGGTTTAGTAATAGTTGGGGAAAATCTATATAGACAAAGCAAGTATGTTACCCAGATTAAGAAATAAAGACAAATCATGAAATTAATTCATCAGCATATAAAAAAAGAAGTAGACCTTTCATATGAAGAATGGGTTCAGGTCATAACTGCATAGAAAAAAGAGAGGCATGCTAAAATAAATTTTATAAATTATATAATACATCCAATGATCTCAAGTGGATCCACAATTCAGAAAAGCATCTGTTTAAAACTAGTATTGTCATAGGTTTGCCATAGGCTGAATCATGATATATGAGGCTCCTCAAAGGATCAAAATTATAGGTGGATAAAAGAAAAATTTAGAGAGGGACAAAGTAAAAGAAGTGAAAGGATATATGGGAAAGGAGGGAAAAAAATGGGATATTGCTTATTCAACAATGAATTACATTACAGAAATAGCATAAACATATAATTCAAGAAAAACAAATTCAGAAAAGTAATCTGGTCAGTCATATAGTAATTTAAATTGATTATTGATTCATTTGACCTGAATTACTGATGTGCAGATAAAAAAGTCAAGGTAATATAAATCTGCTTAGGGGAGACTCTCCTCAAGTTTCTGGATTAGAGTTGAATTGAATTGAATTGATATTTGGTCAAAAGAAGCTTGGCAAGTAAAAGTCAGAGAGGAGGAAGAGTGTTGTTCTGTCTCCATTGCAAGCATAGTAAATTTGGAATTCTCTTTGCTATTTGTCCTCAGAAAAGTATGTATCATGGTGATATAATAGGAAACTCAGGCTGCAATTTCAGAAAAGCTCAACTTTTAGCTCTGACATGAAATCTAGTCAAAAAAAAAAAAAAAGGTCTAAAATTAATTTTCCTCTTGTTACTGCTGATATGAATGAATCAGAAAGTTATTTTTTTAAGACTGAATATGATTTCTAGGCTCAACCAAATTGAACCACTCTAGTATTTCATTCCTTCTTAATTTCTGTCTTGTCATCATGATAAAACACCTTTTTTGTTATGACCAGACATTTCTTTAGCTACTCATTATCCCAAAGCTGTAAAATTTATTTGATCAGAAATAGGAGGGATAGAAGGAATAATAACCTAAAGGGAATAGAAAACTATTAACATAGAAAACTTTTCACATTAATAGACATTTAATGGAACCATTGATCATGATTTTCTCCCTAAAATGTGTTCTATTTTCAAACTATTTTTCATATTATGCTATGCCCTTAAAGAGGACAATCTGATCAAAAAAAAAGGTCTTTAAATGGCCTTTTCATTATGATGCTTTATGTTTCTGATTCCTTCATCTGTAAGATGTAGGGGTTTCTTTATCTGTAAGAAGTAGGGGTTAGAAGAGATGATTATCAACATCCCCTCTGGATATGAAGTAAAATCAAATGACCAAATAAATCAAGTAACAAAGAATTCAGAATTCAATGAAAGTAACCATTTATGAGGGGGAAAAAATGACATAAGGAAATAATAATAAGCAGAACCTTCCTTTATTGGATATAAGGGAGAATTATAGTATCACCATCTGGTACTAGAGGTTGCCGAGTTCAACATCCTTATTTTACAGATAAGGAAAATTATGTTTAGGAATTTTAAGTGACTTACTGAAAGTCACATAAGTCGTAAAAATGAGAGATCAGGGATATGAACATAGGTCTATGATTTTATGATTTTGTTGTTGCTCACATGTTTCAGTTGTGTCCACAACTCTTTGTGATTTCATTTAAGATTTTGTTGGCAGAGATACTGGAGTGATTTGCTATATTCTTCTCCAACTCATGTTATATATAAAAAAACTGAGGCAAACAATATTAAGTGACTTTCTAAGGACCAAATAGCTAGTAAGTGTCTGAGGTTAGATTTGAACTCTGGGATTCTATCTGCTCTTTGTGCACTGCACCATCTAGCTACCCAAGATACCCTAAGTTTAAAATCTTTCTATTGGGTGAAATAGGTGAATGTTATGTTTTGAACAAATAGACAATTCAGAGGAAAATTGTTGTTGTTGTTGTTGTTTGCTTTTTTTTTTTCACTGTAACTCTCCCATAACTAAAACCACTGTCTAAACTCCCTACTGAATTATAAAAAATTATTCTTGGATTAGTAATAATTAAATAACTTGGGAAAAAAAATTGAGCTTGCTATTTTGATTGGTTTAGTCATGATATCATTACCACTGTGTTTTCTTTTATTCCTTTGATGTAATTACAAATGCATGGAAGTCAAACCTACTACTAAAACTTAGGAATTTTTTTGTTCTCTATTTGCTATTTCAGCATTTAATCATATAATAAATCAGGGGATTGGATCCATTAGACCTAAGCTCTTTGAAGAAGCCTATTAGCAGTATAACTCTATAAATAATATCAATTTAAGTATAACTACATTCTTTTCCATCATTTATTCTTAAGTAACATCAAAATAATCTACAAAATAGTAGAAAGCAAGCTCATGAATAAGGGTCCCATAAAAGAAAAAAACTAATAAATGGAAAAGAATTAAAAGTAGGTTTCATTCTTTTATATTCTAGGTATTTAGTAAGCCAAAAAGAAAGACCCTGACAAGATGATGACCGAATAACCAATATAAATATATATATATATATATATATATATATATATATATATATATATATATATATATATATATATATATCTAAGATGATCTGTGAAATTATTAATACTTGAATCCAAAGCTGAAATTGTTTAATGACAAAATAAATATCATTTAATCATAATGAATCCATTAAAAGAATTGCTAAATTTTTGTCTAATGTATCTCTTCTCTGAAATAGAAAAAAGAATTCATGTTCCCTCAAGCCACATACATTTAGTGGTCATGATATCATGAAAGGAATGCTGTAGCCAGAGAATCTTCCTTGATTTGAATCTTGGATCTGTTACTTTTGACCTGTTTTGCTATGGACAAGACACTTAAATTCTATAGGGGTTTAGTTTCTCCATCTGCAAAATGATAGACTTGCACTGATGATTTCTAAAATACCTTCTATTGAAACAAGCAAACAGACATAATTGTATGGCCCTTCAAAGTCTAAGAGCTTATCGTGTATATCATGGTAATGAAGAAAGCTATATCCACAGATCTTGCTGCTAGGATGCTTAAAATTTTAATGGGAGAATGATATTCTGGATGTTTGACAAACTAATTATATGATCTTAGGTGAATTTTCTTTTCTTCCAAATCTCAAGTTCCTTAACTGTAAAATGAGGAGGTTAGACTAGAAGATCACTTAGTTTCCTTCCAAATCTAAATCTTGAGTTTCCATTATGTCCTTATGTCCATGGTGGATATTAGAGAAATAATGATTTATAAAACCTGTTGTGAAGAAATTTAGAATCTACTCAGTGTGAAATAGTAAACACATACTTCCCTTTTCCTTAGTCTCTGGATACTCACTTGACATCTAGTAGACACTGAATTTAGAATGAGGAAAGCTATACTTCAAAACTGACTCACAATACTAGGAAAATCATTTAAGCTTTTCTGTCTCAGTTGTAATATTTTAAAATAGGAATAATAATGTCATTTACCTCCCCAAATCATAAGTGTAATATAACAATCTTTGCAAAGCACTTTGTAAACTTCAAAGTGCTATATGAATCTTTGTTATCTTCACCATCATCAACATAACCATTGTGATATAAAATGAAAGTGCTGGACAAAATGATTTTTAAGGATTCTTCCAACTGTAGATCATACACCCCACAAAATGAAGAAAAATGACTGTGATTCAAGGGAAAGAAGGATAAGTACAAAGATGTTCAGTTCAGACATAAGGAGAAATTTGAGTAGGAAGAGCTCAAATAGAAGGATGAAATGGGATTGGTTAGGAAAATGTTCCATGGTGGGATTGGGACCAAAATAAATGAGTAAAGCCAGGAAGCTGCTTGAATTCTCCCAGTTTCCCTCAGAAACTCAAGTTTCTGAACAGTCTGATGGAATGAAACCACTCTCTAGTTCCAGAAAGACTGGAAAAGCTTCAAGAAAGATCAGTCTCACTGTGGTGAAAAGGCTGTTCAACCCAGCTCAGGGAGCCTCTTGGAAAATCGGTAAGAGTATCTTAATCACAGAAAATCAGCAACTGAGTCACTCATGGCTCAGTAGAGGAGCATATCAGTGGAAAAGTTTCTAATCCCAGCTTAGAAGGCAAAGTCTGCAGAATCAGGCTGTTTCATGAATAGAGTGAGCAAAACTATCCACTACAAAAATAAGGAGCCCTTGTGCTTAAAGCCAAGGCTCAGAGCTTCACGGGAAGATTGGGATAATGACCCATTTTCCCCAGGAGCATGGCTTGACCATAAAAATAAAGAGAGAGGGAAAGAGGGAGAGAGAGACAGACAGACAGACAGAGACAGAGACAGAGAGAGAGACAGACAGAGAGAGAGAGAGAGAGAGAGAGAGAGAGAGAAACACAAAAATAAAAGGAAAGAAAATGATCAAGAAAAAGAAAAGAACCATGAAAACAGAAATCTACTATGGTGACAGGGAAGACCAAAATATCAACTCAGATGAGGACAAAATGTCCACAGAGGAAATCTCAAAGGCTGATATAAATTGCTCTCAAGCATAAATCGGCTCCTTGAAAGTGCTCCTAAAAGACTTTTAAAGACAAATAAGAGAGGTAAAAGAAAATTTGAAAAAAAGATGAGAAGTATGCAAAAGTCAAGCATTTGGGAAAGGATGGAAAAACTGACTGAAGGGAAAAAAAAAAAAAAAAAACTCCTCAAAAAATCCAGCTGACCAAATGCAGAAAAAAAAAAAAATCCACAGAAGAAAACACCTTTAAAAGTAGAATTAACAAAATGGAAAAAGAGATACAAAAACTAATTGAAGAAAATCACACATAAAAAAGTAAAATGGGGCAGATAGAAACTAATGACTCTATGAGACTAAAGAACCAATCAAACTAAAAAGAATGAAAAAAAATTGAAGAAAACGTGAAATACCTCATTGGAAATCCAGCTAACCTGGAAAATAACTCAGAAAGGACAATTTAAAAATTATTAGCCTATCTGAAGGCTGGACTAAAAAAAAAAGAGCCTGGATAGCATTATTTAAGAGATGATCGAGGAAAACCATCCTGATATTCTAGAAACAAAGAAGGCAATCAGGAGATCATTATACACTTCGACAACGATATTGTATGAGGACTTATTTTGATGGAAGTGGATTTCTTTGACAAAGAGACCTGAGTTTCAATTGATAAATGATGGACAGAAGCAGCTACACCCAAAGAAAGAACACTGGGAAACGAATGTGAACTATCTGCATTTTTGTTTTTCTTCCCAGATTATTTATACCTTCTGAATCCAATTCTCCCTGTGCAACAAGAGAACTGTTCGGTTCTGCAAACATATATTGTATCTAGGATATACTGCAACATATCCAACATATATAGGACTGCTTGCCATCTAGGGGAGGGGGTGGAGGGAGAGAGGGGAAAAATCGGAACAGAAATGAGTGCAAGGGATAATGTTGTAAAAAAATTACCCTGACATGGATTCTGTCAATATAAAGTAATTATTAAATAAAAATTAAAAAAAAAAAACAATAAAAAAAAAAAAAAAAAAAAAAAAAAAAACAAAGAAGGCAATCACTCATTGAATGAATTCTTCATCCAGCTTTGGAAAGAGATTACACAAGGAATACTCCAAGGAACATTGTTGCAAAATTCCAGAACTACAATCTCAAGGAAAAAAATACTGCAAATTACCAGACAAAATCAATTTAAATATCAAAAAGAAACAATCAGGATTGCCTAGGATCAGACAACTTCTACATTAAAAGATTATAAGGCCTGGAATACCGTATTCTGGAAAGCTAAGGACCTAGAGTTACAACCAAGAATTAAATACCCAGAGAGACTGAGCATCATCTCTCAGGGGAGGTTATAATCTTCAATAAAGTAAGAGACTTTAAATCATTTCTTTTGAAACAAACAAAACTAAACAGGAAATTTAATCTACAAACACAAGACTCAAGAGAAGCATAGAAACATAAATAAAAGAGAAATATATATTTAAAGGTTATTTACATCCCTAGATGGGGAAATGATAGCTGTAACTCTTGAGAACTCTATTTGGTACTGGTGCAGACAGAGGGAGCATCACATGAATGGAGGGTAAGGTTGTGAATAGATTCTGATGTGATTATATCAAATAAAAAGACATTAAGGGATGAAAAATGTCTGTACTGGAAAAGAGGAAAGGGGAGGAATAATGGGACAAATCAAATTAGATGAAGAGGCCCAAAATATTTATCACAATAGAGGAAAAAAGATAGAGGGATAAGCATTGCCTAATGTTTGATCTCATCAATTTGGGCTCTGAAGGAATAACTTAATCATTCATTTGGATATAGTAAATTATCTAACCTTATAAAGATGTAGCAGGAGAAAGAGGAAAGAAAAGGGAGGGGTAGAGTAGAAGGGAGGCATAAACACTAGGAAAAAGATAAGAGAAAGGGCAGGGCAATAGAACATAAGGTGGTGGGTGTGGTGTGCTTAAAAAAATAACATTCAGAGAAGGGAAAGAGATCATGGGAGATAAAGTAGTGGTTGTTGTGGGTAAAAAAACCAATAAGGACAGGATAGAAGAAGAGAATAAAGTATGTACAGGGGAGAAAAGAGGATGAGACAAAATATAGAGCTGATAATCATAACTTTGGATGTGAATGGGATGAACTCTCCCATAAAATGGAAACAAATAACAGAGTGGATTAAAAAATAGAATCTTACAATATGTTGCTTACAAGAAACACATTTGACACAGAGAGACACATACAGAGCAAAGGTATAAGGCTGCAACAGAATTTATTATGCTTCAGCTGAAGTTTAAAAAACCATCTGTAGATATTCTGACTACAGATAAAGCCAAAAGTAAAAATAGAGCCAATTAAAAGGGATAAGGGAAAAAAAAGTATACATTGATAAAGGATAACAATGAAATAGTTATAATACTAAATGTATATGCAACAAGTGGTATAGCATCAAAATTCCTAGAGAAGATTTTAAGTAAATTATAGGAAGAAATAGACAGCAAAACTATACTAGTGATGAACCTCAATCCTCCCTTGTTAGAATCAGACAAATCTAACTACAAAATAAACAAAAACTTGTGGGTTAATAGAATCCTAGAATCCTAGATATGATAGAACTTTGGAGAAAATTGAATAGGGACAGAAAGGAGGACACCTTTTACTCAGCAGTATATGGAACCTACACAAAACTTGTACTAGGGCATAAAAATCTCACCATTAAATGCAACAATACAGAAATAGTAAATACTTCCTTTTTATATCACAATGTAATAAAAATAATTTTCAATAAAGAGCCAGGAAAAGAGAGACTAAAAATCAATTGGAAAATAAATAATCTAATTCTAAAGAATGAATGCATCAAACAACACATCACAGAAACAATACATAATTTTATCCAATAGAATGACAATAATAAGACAGCATACTAAAACATATGGGATGCAGGTAAAGCAGTTCTTAGAGGAACATTTATATCCCTAAATAGTTACATGAATAAAACAAAGAGGAGAGCAATTAAAAAAAAAAAAAAAAAGAAATTAAACAATGACTAGGATCAATTCTGCTCAACTGTATAGCAGCAAATTTGACAAGCTAACTGAAATGGATGAATATTTACAAAAATATAAATTGGCCAGGTTAACAGAAGAAAAAATACATTATTTAAATAGTTCTATTTTAGAAAAAAAGATATTGAACAAGCCATTAATTAACTTCCTAAGAAGATATCTCCAGGGACAGATCGATTCAAAAGTAAATTCTTTCAAACATTTGAAGAACAATTAATTCCAACACTATTGAACTATTTAGAAAATAGGAAAAGAAGGAGTCCTATCAAATTCTTTCTATGACACAAATATAGTACTGATACCTAAACCTGGAAGAGCCAAAACAAACAAAGAAATTTACAGACCAATCTCCAGAATATGAACGTCAAAATTTTAAATAAAATATTAGCAAAGAGATTGCAGTAACTTATCAAAAGGAAAATACACTGTTACCAAGTTGGAATTATATCAGAATTGCAGGGCTGGTTTAATATCATAAAAATATTACTATAATTGAGTACCTCAATAACCAAACCAAGAGAATAATAGTACTTATTCCTATTAAAAACACTACAGACCACATGGATTAAAGAGAGCTTTCCTTAACATAATAAGCAATATCTATTTAAAACTAACAGCAAACATTATTTGTAATGGAGAAAATCTGGACACTTTCCAAATGAGATCTGCGATGAAACAAGAATGCCCATTATCAACAATATCATTTAACATTGTACTAGAAATGTTGCCTTTAGCAATAAGAAAAGAAAAAAAAAATAAGGTAATTAAAATAGGCAATGAGGAAATAAAACCATCACACTTTACAGATGATATGATGACTGTTGTGACCAGCACAACACAAGTGGACTAGTGGCAGTTGAAAATAAAGAGATGGGATTACTGATAATTCAACAGAAGTATTTATTAAGAACCGTTTATATATCTTAAAACCATATGTTATAATGAAAAGTCTTGTTCTATGACCAACCTTGTTTTGTTTTCTATTATCTAATTCTACAAAGTATGTTGATATTTTTTGGAGACTTAATCTTGTGTATATTTCACACTACCCCAGGAAATGTGCCAGGTTCTTATATTTTCTCATGATTTCAAACTTAAATGCACCCGTGATTAATCTTGGAGGGGAGAATATTCCAATTACCTAACTCTCTACATAGAATCCTACAAAATCATCCAAAAACCTACTTGAAAAAATTCATAGCTTTAGAAAAGTTGCAAGATATAAACTAAATCCACACAAATCATCAGCATTTCTATATATTATTGATAAAATCCATCAGCAAGAGATAGAAAGATAAATGCCATTTTAAAATTACTGTAGATAAAATACTTGGGAGTCTACTTGCTAAGACTAACCCAGGAACAATATGAACACAATTATAAAATATTTTTCACACAAGTAGATCAAAATAATTGCAAAAATACCAATTGCCCAAGAATAGGCTGAGCAAATCTATATATATATATATATATATATATATGGTAATTCTGCCTAAACTGGTCCAATTTTTCAGTGTCATTACAATCAGCCAAAAAATGTTTTATAGAACTAGAAAAATATCAAAATTCATCTTGAAGAAAAAAAGATCAAAAGTATCAAAGAGAATTAAAGAAAAAAAAACACAAAGGATGGTGGCTTAGTAGTACCAAACCTAAAACTATATTGCAAAACAGCAATCATCAAAACCATTTGGTACTGCCTAAGAAATAGAATGGTACATCAGTGGAATAGATTAGATACACACAACACAATAATTAGGACCTATATCAATCTAGGATTTGATAAACTGCCAATTCTAGCTTCTGAAATAAAAACTCATTATTTGACAAAAATGCTGGAAAAACTGCAAAACAATGTTAGACTCAGCATAGATCTATATCTCACACCCCATACTACAATAAGTTCAAAATAGGTACATGATCTGGGCATAAAGGAAAATGTCATAAACAAATTAGGAGTGCAAAGGATAATTTACCTGTCAGGTCTTTGGAGAAGGGAAGAATTTATGACCAAAGAAGAAATAGAGAGCATTATCAAAGGTATAATGGACAACTTTGATTACATTAAATTAAACTATTTTTGCACAAACAAAACTAAGAGAAACAAAATTAAAAGGGAAGTGCAAATCTGGGGGAAAAAACTTTACAGACAGTGTTTCTGAAGAAGGTCTCATTTCTAAAATATTTAAATAAATGTGTCAAATTTATAAGAATACAAGTCATTTTCCAATTGATAAATGGTCTGGGACACTAATACATTTTTGGTGGAGTTTGAACTGATCCAACCATTCTGAAGAACAATCTGGAACTATGTCCAAAGGCTTGTAAATCTATGTCTATCCTTTGACCCAACAGTGCCACGTCTGGGTTTGTATTCCAAAGTATTATAAAGGATCCACATGTGCAAAAAATCTTTGTAGCAGCTCTTTTTGTGGTAACAAAGAATTGGAAAATGAGTAGATGCCCATCAATTGGATCATGACTGAATCAATTGTGGTATAAGAAGATAATGGAATATTATTTTTGTATAAAAGTGAGGAACAAGCTGATTTTACAGAGGCCTGGAAAGATTTACATGAAATGAAAAGCTGAGTGAAGCAAGTAAAACCAGAAATACATTGTATACAACGTCAATAAGAATGTACAATGATCATCTATAAAAGACTTGATTCTTCTCAGTGGCTCAGGGATTTTTGATAGAAAGATAATGCCATTTGCATCCAGAAAAAGAACTATGGAGATTGAATGTAAATCAACACATTCTATATTCACTTTTTTTTGTTTTTTGTTTTTTTCTCTGACATGATTTTCCTCTTTTGCTCTGATTTTCTTGCTCAACATGATTCATAAAGCAATATGTATTAAAGACAAACTTTTATAAAAAAATAAATAAAATAAGACAACAATGACAAAAAAAAAAAGAAAAAAGAAAATGGTTCATGCAGGAAATGGTGCCTGATTGATCTTAAAAGGCAAATGTCTCAATAAATGGAGATGGGATTTGGGGAATTTATTGTGGGTCTAGGAGATGACATATGCACAATATGTAAATAGTTAATAGCAAGATGAAAATTGAGAAAGAGTAGTGATAGTTTTAAAGAGTAGTCCAGATTAATGATAATATCCTTCCATCATGAAAGCTCTTTGGCTATGACTATATTTCTTTGAAGGATAACATTGCTAGATCTGTTGTGAATGGAGTTCTTATTTCAATCCTTTGGCTGCAACTAGAGTGGCAGAGAAACTCTTTGAAGACTTACAGGCTTTGAAGAAAATTGTGGTTTCAATTGCCTTAGCACAGAATTGCAACTCAACCATCTTAGAGATATTATGCCCTTCATAACTTTAATTCAGATAACTAAATACTCAGCATTCCACAAAAATCTGTTATGACTTGCTTTTGTAACATTCTAACCATGGTCTTCTTCCCTTACCTCTGTAACACAATCCATTTCCATTTTTATCTATCTTTTAAAATACATCTAAAATGCTTCTTCCCTAAGAGACTCCTCCTTGACACTCATAACTCATAATGCTCCTTCACCTTTTAACTTTTCCAACATTTGAGACTTCTTTTAAGCCATAGCATTATCTTTGTTATTATCATTAATTTGCCTACTACAGAAAGACAGAGTAATATAGTGTTGGAAAGTTGGCCTTGGAGCTAAGGAAACCTGGGTTCAAGATTGCTCATTGGCCACTATCCAGGCATATTCTGGTTTGTTCCAACTCTACATCAGTTACCTTGCTCTCATTAGAATTATTTTACACTATGACTGAGTGATTTGTGAACATTGGCCAGAATAAAACATCAAAAGTGTCAGCCTTGCTCAGCCATGCTCATTTACTTCTCTCTCGGCACACTCTGGTTTGCTCCATATAGTTGTTGCCTTATTCTGATATAAATATACTTTTTTCCTTTCCTACCTCCTCTTTACTTGTTATCTTCTCCAGTTAAAAGTTCCCTGAAAGGAGGGATTATCTCCCTTGATTATATTTCTGAATCAATACTCTCATCAGCAATTCCTCCTGGATTCCCCACTTTGACCTCACTTTGTTCCTTTGTCCTTTCTTCCTATCTCTCATCTCTCTTTCCCTTTTGCTTCCTCCAGTCTTTTTGTTTATTCCTTTGACTTCCTCCCTCTCTTACTTCCTCTTTTATTTCATTCTAATCTTAACTAGAGAGGTGATTGTCTTTCAACACTCTATCTAAGAACAACTTATTTCCTGGCACATATTAAAAATTTAAGGCTTTTTCATTGGTGATTTACTGTTAGACCATATTTGTAGTACTTTGTCTAGTTTTATGTTACACATTTTAGGGAAAATATTAATAAACTGAGGAATGTTTGCAAAGCTTAATCTGGATGGCAAAATAAATAAAATTCTGCTATGTCATATGAGAATCATTTGAAGAAATTAAAGAGGCTATATAAATGAGAAGATATTCACATGGAAACATGATAACAAATATTTTAAAGATAGTGACTTAGAAGGATTAGACTTGTTCTGGTTGGGTTTATATACCCAACATGTAGAAATTATCATTATTGGGCATTTCAGTTAAGGAAAATGTTATTTTTATTTGCGTTATTGTAGTGTTCTATGTCTGGTTGCTTTCAACATTATCATTAAGTCTTTACATGGACCCCTGAATTCTTAATATTAATTATTTGTCTTGGCACAATAATATTTCATAACATTTTGCTTGCTATTTCCCAACTGCTCAGGAAATTTAGTTTCTAGATTTTTGCTACCATGAAAATAGTACTATGAATATTTTGTTATAGTTGATGCTTCCTACTTTTCAAGTACTTCATTTCAAAACTGAAGTAATTTAAGACTGAGAAAAATCATGCAAATTTTCCAAATTAGTAGTTCAGCCAAAAAACACACTCATGTTTTGATACTCCAACATTCTTTCTATTATATTATAATGCCATTGATTTCCATCTATTGATTTTATCTGTAATGAATTTGCATAATGAATATTGTATATTCAATAAATTGATGAATGAATGAAAACAATGAATGAATGAATGCTATCAAATCAAAGAATATTTATAGTTGTGTGACATCTGAATCTATAATGCACACACACATTTTCTTTTACTGGTGATGAATATGTCATCTTTGTATATTAATGTAGAAAATAATTTCCAGTTTTAAAAATAATTCCTAATAAGAAATTAGAATAGAGCATTTACTTTATTTTAGAATCAAAGAATTAAAATTGCTTTTTCTAAATTCTGCTACTTTTCATCACTATACTGGAGTATTAATTTTCCCTTTATGATAACTTAATTTGTCTTTTCAAAGACATGTATCCAAAGTAATAGACACAATTATTGGATAGATGCAGTTAGGTTAAAAAAGAAAAGATATGTATATCTATAAGATAAATTTGAGAACCTGAAGTCAAAAAAACTTGGATCAGATCCTGCCTCTGTCTCATACTAGGATATGAACATAAACAAATTCATAAAGTATTAAATAACTTTCCCAAGCAGATAATAAGTAACAGAAATCAGCCATAAATCCAAAGCCCCTGACTCGGAAATCAACATTTTAAAAATATATTCTCATAGTCTCAGACAATACTGAAGAACTATAAGATACATGCGAATTAAGATGCTTATGCAAAAAGACATTTTTATACATAGCCTTTTCTACCCTGATAAAATTAAAAATCTGGATTCCTGTAAAACATTTTGAGAAGAGGATGAATAATAATCAAATAGTCTATATTTTGTGGTTCATGGATTGAGAAACTAAAGTTTACTATTGGAATCTCTGAATGAATTTTAATCATTTGGTAGTTATATAGCATAATCAAAAAATTCCCCTTTTGATTTTCCTACTTGTACAATTACTTGTACAATTAAATAATGTTATATAAAGCTCAAAATACTATTTCAAAGAAATTTTCATTTGCAATGAGATTATATATCACATTAGAGAATAGAGTTAGCAGGGTTTATAATTACTTATAATTATAACTATTATTATAATAGTTTATTAGATGCAATCAACTGTAAAACTATGATGAGAAATCAGAAATCTTGAGAAATTACTGTCATTGCTTCTGTAACTGGGGTCAAACTTAACCAGAGTCTTGGATTAATGATCTGTCACTTTCTATAATCACACATTTCAAACCCCATGAACCTACAAGTACTCCATGAAAATTACATTAAGTAGGGAATACATTTAATGCTTGTCGATATTTTATCTAAAAATAAGTAGGGGTTGGTTTAAAATAATGTATCTTTCCATTGAAGGTATTAGACTTCTATTAGGAATATATTCTATGTTAAATCCATGTTAATTATACAGCAATGGAACTGTAATACCAAAGAGAATGTAAGGGAAGAAAAAATCAAATATGCCAGGCCTTTAGAATCTGTCTAATCCATCCCGGAAAGTTGTTACCCAAATTTTCAATAGTTCAAATTGGGTAGCATACCTTAAGTGATTCTCCTTTGGGATGAAAGATCATGTTTTAGATGTTTGGTATTTTTCTCCAAGCCTAAGTGAGGACATTCAACAATTTCTCATTAAATTTATAGATAAAGAACCCATCTGGGAAAATAAAATTTGATGCCAAACCACTGGGCAAGCAGCCATTTGGAAGCAAAGTATGGCTAGGAAAAAAATATATATTACAATTTGCTTTGGGGAGTAGAAGTCAGTCTCAGAAACAATATGAGAAATATCTTAATATGGTTAAAGCTAACAAAAAGAAAAAGAACAAAAAAGTTCAAAACATATATCCAATAATCCAATAAATTTTCATCAGAGTTGGGCATCTGAAAGGACATCAGAGGAGAAGTCTACTAATCAACCCTAATCTGAACCATGAATACCCTCTTTGATATTTACATCAATAATCCCCAGATTTATATACTCAGAATCACAAGGCACTTAGGAGTCAGATCACTACATTTTTAGACAATTCAAATTACAAGTTCATGTAATTGAAAGGAATCTTTGAGTATGTTGTATCTAACCCAATGCTTAGCACAATGATTGATGTATTGTATGAATTAATGATTCCTACTCCCATTCTCTACACCTCCTCTATTTTTCTTCAAAGGAAGGGAAAGACTTCCGGTTAAGATGGCGGAGAGGAAATACACTGCTGTGTAACCTCTGTGTTTTTCTCTCACTATCCATTTCATTTCATGCCTCTGAATTAATGCTCGACTGAAAAAAAAACATACAATTACTTACCAAGAGAAACCATCCTTGAGACTTGTCAAGAAAGGTCTGTTTTTGCGCAAGGGCGGGGACGGTATTTGTTTTTTTTTTTTTAATTTTTTATTTAATAATTACATTATATTGACACTCATTTCTGTTCCGATTTTTTTTCCCCTCCCTCCCTCCACCCCCTCCCCCAGATGGCAAGCAGTCCTTTATATGTTGGATATGTTGCAGTATATCCTAGATACAATATATGTTTGCAGAACCGAACAGTTCTCTTGTTGCGTAGGGAGAATTGGATTCAGAAGGTATAAATAATCCGGAAGAAAAACAAAAATGCAGATAGTTCACATTCGTTTCCCAGTGTTCTTTCTTTGGGTGTAGCTGCTTTTGTCCGTCATTTATCAATTGAAACTCAGGTCTCTTTGTCAAAGAAATCCACTTCCATCAAAATATGTCCTCATACAATATCGTTGTCGAAGTGTATAATGATCTCCTGGTTCTGCTCATTTCACTTAGCATCAGTTCATGTAGGTCTCTCCAAGCCTCTCTGTATTCATCCTGCTGGTCATTTCTTACAGAACAATAATATTCCATAACATTCATATACCACAATTTACCCAGCCATTCTCCAATTGATGGGCATCCATTCATTTTCCAGTTTCTAGCCACTACAAACAGGGCTGCTACAAACATTTTGGCACATACAGGTCCCTTTCCCTTCTTTAGTATTTCTTTGGGATATAAGCCCAATAGAAACACTGCTGGATCAAAGGATATGCACATTTTGATAATTTTTTGGGCATAATTCCAGATTGCTCTCCAGAATGGTTGGATTCGTTCACAACTCCACCAACAATGCATTAGTGTCCCAGTTTTCCCGCATCCCCTCCAACATTCATCATTATTTTTTCCTGTCATCTTAGCCAATCTGACAGGTGTGTAGTGGTATCTCAGAGTTGTCTTAATTTGCATTTCTCTGATCAATAATGATTTGGAACACTCTTTCATATGAGTGGTAATAGTTTCAATCTCATCCTCTGAAAATTGTCTGTTCATATCCTTTGACCATTTATCAATTGGAGAATGGCTTGATTTCTTATAAATTTGAGTCAGTTCTCTATATATTTTGGAAATGAGGCCTTTATCAGAACCTTTAACTGTGAAAATGTTTTCCCAGTTTGTTGCTTCCCTTCTAATCTTGTTTGCATTAGTTTTATTTGTACAAAGGCTTTTTAATTTGATGTAATCGAAATTTTCTATTCTGTGATCAGTAATGGTCTCTAGTTCATCTTTGGTCACAAATTTCTTTCTCCTCCACAAGTCTGAGAGATAAACTATTCTATGTTCCTCTAATTTATTTATAATCTCGTTCTTTATGCCTAGGTCATAGACCCATTTTGATCTTATCTTGGTATATGGTGTTAAGTGTGGGTCCATGCCTAATTTCTGCCATACTAATTTCCAGTTATCCCAGCAGTTTTTATCAAATAATGAATTCTTTTCCCAGAAGTTAGGGGCTTTGGGTTTGTCAAACACTAGATTGCTATAATTGACTATTCTGTCTTGTGAGCCTAGCCTTTTCCACTGATCCACTAATCTATTTCTTAGCCAATACCAAATGGTTTTGGTGACTGCTGCTTTATAATATAATTTTAGATCAGGTACAGCTAGGCCACCTTCATTTGATTTTTTTTTCATTAATTCCCTTGAGATTCTCGACTTTTTATTGTTCCATATGAATTTTGTTGTTATTTTTTCTAGATCAATAAAATATTTTCTTGGAAGTCTGATTGGTATAGCACTAAATAAATAGATTAGTTTAGGGAGTATTGTCATCTTTATTATGTTCGCTCGGCCGATCCAAGAGCACTTAATATTTTTCCAATTATTTAAGTCTGACTTTATTTGTGTGGAGACTTTTTTATAATTTTGCTCATATAATTCCTGACTTTCCTTTGGTAGATAGATTCCCAAATATTTTATGGTATCCACAGTTATTCTGAATGGAATTTCTCTTTGTATCTCTTGCTGTTGGGTTTTGTTGGTGATGTATAAAAATGCTGAGGATTTATGGGGATTTATTTTGTAGCCAGCTACTTTGCTAAAATTATGAATTATTTCCAATAGCTTTTTGGTAGAATCTCTGGGGTTCTCTAGGTATACCATCATATCATCTGCAAAGAGTGATAGTTTGGTTTCCTCATTGCCTACTCTAATTCCTTTTATATCTTTCTCGACTCTTATTGCCGAGGCTAGTGTTTCTAATACGATATTAAATAATAATGGTGATAGTGGGCAACCTTGCTTCACTCCAGATCTTACTGGGAAAGGTTCCAGTTTTTCCCCATTGCCTATGATGCTTACTGATGGTTTTAAATATATGCTCCTGACTATTTTAAGGAAAAGTCCATTTATTCCTATGCTCTCAAGTGTTTTTATTAGGAATGGATGTTGGATTTTATCAAATGCTTTTTCTGCATCTATTGAGATGATCATGTGGTTTTTGTTTGTTTGGTTATTGATATAGTCAATTATGTTAATAGTTTTCCTAATATTGAACCAGCCCTGCATTCCTGGTATAAATCCTACTTGGTCATAGTGTATTATCCTGGTGACAATTTTCTGTAATCTTTTTGCTAATATTTTATTTAAGATTTTAGCATCAATATTCATTAGGGAGATTGGTCTATAATTTTCTTTCTCTGTTTTCAGCCTACCTGGTTTAGGTATCAGTACCATATCTGTGTCATAAAAGGAGTTTGGTAGGACTCCTTCAATCCCTATTTTTTCAAATAGTTTATATAACATTGGAGTTAATTGTTCTTTAAATGTTTGGTAGAATTCACATGTAAATCCATCTGGTCCTGGGGATTTTTTCTTAGGGAGTTGATTGATAGTTTGTTCTATTTCTTTTTCTGAGATGGGACTGTTTAGGATATTTACTTCTTCCTCTGTTAGTTTGGGCAAGCTGTATTTTTGGAGGTATTTTTCTATTTCATTTAAGTTGTCGAATTTATTGGCATAAAGTTGGGCAAAGTAACTCCTAATTATTGCTCTAATTTCCTCTTCGTTAGTGGTGAGTTCTCCCTTTTCATTTTTAAGACTAACAATTTGATTTTCCTCTTTCCTTTTTTTAATCAGATTTACTAAGGGTTTGTCTATTTTGTTGGTTTTTTCATAGAACCAACTCTTAGTTTTATTAATTAATTCAATAGTTTTTTTACTTTCAATTTTATTGATCTCACCTTTTACTTTTAGAATTTCAAGTTTAGTGTTTGACTGGGGGTTTTTAATTTGTTCCTTTTCTAGCATTTTTAATTGCAAACCCAATTCATTGACCTTCTCTTTCTCTATTTTATACAAATAGGCCTCTAGAGATATGAAATTTCCCCTTATTACCGCTTTGGCTGCATCCCATACATTTTGGTATGATGTCTCATTATTATCGTTTTCTTGGGTGAAGTTATTAATTATGTCTATGATTTGCTGTTTTACCCAATCATTCTTTAGTATGAGATTATTTAGTTTCCAATTATTTTTTGGTCTACTTCCCCCTGCTTTTTTGTTGAATGTAATTTTCATTGCATCGTGGTCTGAAAAGGATGCATTTACTATTTCTGCCTTACTACATTTGAGTTTGAGGTTTTTATGTCCTAATATATGGTCAATTTTTGTATAGGTTCCATGAACTGCTGAAAAGAAAGTGTATTCCTTTCTGTCTCCATTACATTTTCTCCAGAGATCTATCATATCTAGCTTTTCTAGTATTCTGTTTACCTCTTTGACTTCTTTCTTATTTATTTTCTGGTTTGATTTATCTAATTCTGAGAGTGCAAGGTTAAGATCTCCCACTATTATAGTTTTACTGTCTATTTCTTCTTGCAGCTCTCTTAGTTTCTCTTTTAAGAATTTAGATGCTACCCCACTTGGTGCATATATGTTTAATATAGATAGTGCTTCATTATCCATGCTACCCTTTAGCAAGATATAGTGTCCTTCCTTATCTCTTTTAATTAGGTCAATTTTTGCTTTAGCTTGATCTGAGATCAGGATGGCTACCCCTGCTTTTTTGACTTCACCTGAAGCATAGTAGATTTTGCTCCAACCTTTTACCTTTAACCTGCATGTATCTCCCCGCTTCAGGTGTGTTTCCTGTAAACAACATATTGTAGGATTCTGGCTTTTAATCCATTCTGCTAACCGCTTCCTCTTTATGGGGGAGTTTACCCCGTTCACGTTTATGGTTAGAATGACCAATTCTGTATTACTTGCCATCTTGTTAACCCCGGTTTATGCTTTCCTCCCTTCTTTCCCCTTTCCCCCCTTCCAAGTATTAAGCTTGTGAGCACCCCTTGCTTCTCACAGTCCTCCCTTTTTAGTGTCCCTCCCCCCGCCTTAGAGTTCCTCCCCCTATCTTACCCCTTTCCCTCCCAGTTCCCGTATTCCCTTCCGCTTAGCTTATTCCTTCCCTTTCCACTTTTCCCTTCTCACTTTTCAATGAGATGGGAGAAGTTTCACCATAGATTGAATATGTCTTAAGATTTTTCACTTAAAGCCAATTCTGAAGGCAGTAAGATACCCACTATATTCATCCCCCTCCATTCTTTCTCTCAGATATAATAGGTTTCCTATGCCTCTTCATGAGATGTACTACCCCCACTTTACCCTTTTTCTGGTACAATGTCCTTTCCACATCAATTTCTAGAACAAGGTATACATGTATTCTTTATACATCTATATAGTCAAAATATAGTTCCCAAGATTAATCTTTACCTTTTTAGATTTCTCTTGAGTTCTATATTTGTAGATCAAACTTTTTGTTAAGTTCTGGTTTTTTTCATCAGAAATAGATGAAATTCGCTTACTTCGTTGAATGTCCATCTTCTTCCCTGGAAAAAGATGCTCATTCTCGCTGGGTAAGTTATTTTTGGTTGCATACCAAGTTCCTTAGCCTTTCGGAATATCATATTCCAGGCCCTTCGATCTTTTAATGTGGATGCTGCCAGATCCTGGGTGATCCTTATTGTGGCTCCTTGATACTTGAATTGGGTTTTTCTAGCCGCTTGCAATATTTTTTCTTTCATCTGAGGGTTCTGGCATTTGGCCACTATATTCCTTGGTGTTTTGATTTTAGGATCCCTTTCAGTGGGTGATCGATGAATCCTTTCAATGTTTATTTTTTCCTCTGTTCCTATGACTTCTGGGCAGTTCTCTTTGATAATTTCCTGGAAGACAGTGTCCAGGCTCTTTTTTTCATCATGTTTTTCTGGAGTCCAATGATTCTCAGATTGTCTCTCCTGGATCTGTTTTCCAGGTCTGTTGTCTTCCCCAGAAGGTATTTCACATTTTTCTCCATTGTTTGATTTTTTTGGATTTGCTTGACTGATTCTTCTTGTCTCCTCGAGTCATTCAATTCCACTTGTTCAATTCTGATTTTCAGTGAAGTATTCTCTTCACTCACTTTTTTAAGATCTTTTTCTAATTGTCCAATTGAGTTCTTTTGTTCTGTGGAATTTTTTTCCATTTCGCCAATTTTGTTTTTTAGAGAGCTGTTTTCTGTTTCCAGTTCACTAATCCTATTTTTCAAGGATTTTACTTCTTTATCCACTCTCTCTTTAACTTTCTCCAGGCTCTTTTCCCATTTTTCTTCTAGCTCCCTTGTGAGAGCCTTTTTAATCACTTCTATGAGGTTCATCTGTGCTGAGGAACAGACGATCTCCTCCTTTGGGGCATCACCTGGGGACTGTCTGTTTTTAGTCTCCTCAGGATTTAGAGTCTGCTCTCTATCTGTGTAGAAGCTGTCAAGGGTTAAAGTCCTCTTCAACTTCTTGCTCATTCTGTCTATTAATCAGAGACAAACTACCAAAGAAAAACAGAAAAAACTGGAGTCTTTCTTTGGGGGGGGGGCTGGGTGTGTTATCGAGCTTCCTCTACAGACTGCAGGGGGCAGCAGTGAGGCACTAGCAGGACTGTGCTGCGCCTGCGCTCTGAGATCCCAGAGCGTGCTGAGTCACTGAGGGGGGGAAGGGGGGGCGGCCAGATCCTGAGAGACTCCAGCTGTTTGCGGTTGTGTTCTTCAGCCCCGGTGTTTTTAGCTTCTCTGCTGGGCTGTTGACTTGCTGCAGGTTCCACACCTGTAGCGAAGCTCTCCCCGCAGAGACGGCTACGGTCACTCCCCACCCCCTCTCAGCTCTGCTCCCGTGCTCTCACTGCCGCTGCCCGCCGCCTGCGCCCGATCTAAAACCGCCCCAGCCCTCCAGTAAAGACAGACCTTTCTTGGCGGATCTCAAGGATGGCTTCTCTTGGTAACTATTTGTGGGTTTTTTTCAGTCAAGCATTGATTCAGAGGCTTGTAATGAAGTGGATAGTGAGAGAAAGCGCGGAGCTTATGCAACTGTGAGCCTCCTCTCCGCCATCTTAACCGGAAGTCGCGGGGACGGTATTTGGAAGTAGTCTGTGGGCAGCAGTTGCAGCGAGAGCACAGATAGCAGCTCAGAGCCAAGTAGAGCGGAGAGGGGGTGGGGCGTGATCGCAGCCGTCTCTGGGGGGAGAGCTTTGCTACAGGATTAGATACTTTGCTCCGGCAGCAAGTCAGCAGCCCAGCAGAGAAGCTAAAAACACCGAGGGTGAAGAATACAACCCCAAACAGCTGGAGTCTCTTGGGACCTGGCCACCCCTCCCCCACAGTGTCTCAGAGCGCAGGCGCCATAGCACAGTAGGACCTGTGCCTCACGAATACCCTGCCCCTCCCCCAAAGAAAGCAGCCCCCATTCAAGGGTTTTTTTTTTCTTCTGTTTCTTTGATAGTTTGTCTTTGATTATTGGACAGAATGAGCAAGAAGCTGAAAAAGAATTTAACCCTTGACAGATTCTATACAGATAAAGAGCAGACTCCAAATCCTGAGGAGACTAAAAACAAACAGTCCCCAGATGAATCCCCAAAGGAGATCATATGTTCCTCAGCACAGATGAATCTCATGGAGGAAATTAAAAAGGCTCTCACAAGGGAGCTAGAAGAAAAATGGGGAAAGGAGAGGGAAGCTTTGCAAAAGGAGAGGAAGGCTTGGCAAAAGAGCCTGGAGAAGTCAGTTAAAGAGAGAGTGGATAAAGAAACCAAATCCTTGAAAAATAGGATTGGTGAACTGAAAACAAAATTGGCGAAATGGAAAAAAATTCCACAGAACAAAAGAACTCAATTGGACAATTAGAAAAAGATCTTAAAAAAGTGAGTGAAGAAAATACCTCACTGAAAATCAGGGTCGAACAATTGGAATTGAATGACTCGAGGAGACAAGAAGAATCAGTCAAGCAAATCCAAAAAAATCAAACAATGGAAAAGAATGTGAAATACCTTCTGGGGAAGACAACAGACCTGGAAAACAGATCCAGGAGAGACAACCTGAGAATCATCGAACTTCCAGAAAAGTATGATGAAAAAAAGAGCCTGGACACTATTTTCCAGGAAATTATCAAAGAGAACTGCCCAGAAGTCATAGAAACAGAAGGTAAAATAGACATTGAAAGAATTCATCAATCCTCTACTGAAAGGGATCCTAAAATCAAAACACCAAGGAATATAGTGGCCAAATGCCAGAACCCTCAGGCGAAGGAAAAAATACTGCAAGCGGCTAGAAAAACCCAATTCAAGTATCAAGGAGCCACAATAAGGATCACCCAGGATCTGGCAGCATCCACATTAAAGGATCGAAGGGCCTGGAATATGATATTCCGAAAGGCTAAGGAACTTGGTATGCAACCAAAAATAACTTACCCAGCGAGATTGAGCATCTTTTTCCAGGGAAGAAGATGGACATTCAACAAAATAAGCGAATTTCATCTATTTCTGATGAAAAAGCCAGAACTTAACAAAAAATTTGATCTACAAGCACAGAACTCAAGAGAAATCTAAAAAGGTAAAGATTAATCTTGGGAACTATATTTCGGCTATAAAGATGTATAAAGAATACATGTATACCTTGTTCTAGAAACTAGATGTGGAAAGGACATTGTACCAGAAAAAAGGGAAAGTGGGGGTACTACATTTCATGAAGAGGCAAAAAAAACCTAGTATATCTGAGAGAAAGAATGGAGAGGGATGAATATAGTGAGTATTTTACTGCTTTCAGAATTGGCATTAAGAGAAAAATTTTAGACATATTCAATCTATGGTGAAACTTCTCCCACCTCATTGAAAAATGAGAAGGGAAAAGTGAAAAGGGAAGGAATAAGCTAAGTGGAAGGGAATACAGTAACTGGGAGGGAAAGGGGTAAGTTAGGGGGGGAACTCCAAGGAGGGGGAAGGGATACTAAAAAAGGGAGGGCTGTGAGAAGCAACTGGTGCTCACAAGCTTAATACTGGGAAGGGGGGTAAGGGAGTAAGAAGGGAGAAAAGCATAAACCGGGGTTAACAAGATGGCAAGTAATACAGAATTGGTCATTTTAACCATTAAATGTGAATGGGGTAAACTCCTCTATAAAGAGGAAGCGGTTAGCAGAATGGATTAAAAGCCAGAATCCTACAATATGTTGTTTACAGAAAACACACCTGAAGCGGGGTGATACATGCAGGTTAAAGGTAAAAGGTTGGAGCAAAACCTACTATGCTTCAGGTGAAGCCAAAAAAGCAGGGGTAGCCATCCTGATCTCAGATCAAGCTAAAGCAAAAATTGATATAATCAAAAGAGATAAGGAAGGGCACTATATCTTGCTAAAGGGTAGAATGAATAATGAAGTATCTATATTAAACATATATGCACCAAGTAGTGTAGCATCTAAATTCTTAAAAGAAAATTAAGAGAGCTGCAAGAAGAAATAGACAGTAAAACTATAATAGTGGGAGATCTCAACCTTGCACTCTCAGAATTAGATAAATCAAACCACAAAATAAATAAGAAAGAAGTCAAAGAGATAAATAGAATACTAGAAAAATTAGATATGATAGATCTCTGGAGAAAATGTAATGGGGACAGAAAGGAGTACACCTTCTTTTCAGCAGTTCATGGAACCTATACAAAAATTGACCATATATTAGGACATAAAAACCTCAAACTCAAATGCAGTAAGGCAGAAATAGTGAATGCATCCTTTTCAGACCATGATGCATTGAAAATTACATTCAATAAAAAGCCACAGGAAAGTAGACCAAAAAATAATTGGAAACTAAATAATCTCATACTAAAGAATGATTGGGTGAAACAGCAAATCATAGACATAATTAATAACTTCATCCAAGAAAACAATAATAATGAGACATCATACCAAAATGTATGGGATGCAGCCAAAGCGGTAATAAGGGGAAATCTCATATCTCTAGAGGCCTATTTGTATAAAATAGAGAAAGAGAAGGTCAATGAATTGGGCTGGCAACTAAAAATGCTAGAAAAGGAACAAATTAAAAACCCCCAATCAAACACTAAACTTGAAATTCAAAAAATAAAAGGAGAGATCAATAAAATTGAAAGTAAAAAAACTATTGAATTAATTAATAAAACTAAGAGTTGGTTCTATGAAAAAACCAACAAAATAGACAAACCCTTAGTAAATCTGATTAAAAAAAGGAAAGAGGAAAATCAAATTGTTAGTCTTAAAAATGAAAAGGGAGAACTCACCACTAACGAAGAGGAAATTAGAGCAATAATTAGGAGTTACTTTGCCCAACTTTACGCCAATAAATTCGACAACTTAAATGAAATAGAAGAATACCTTCAAAAATATAACTTGCCTAAACTAACAGAGGAAGAAGTAAATATCCTAAACACTCCTATCTCAGAAAAAGAAATAGAACAAACTATCAATCAACTCCCTAAGAAAAAAACCCCAGGACCAGATGGATTTACATCTGAATTCTATCAAACATTTAAAGATCAATTAACTCCAATGCTAAATAAACTATTTGAAGAAGTAGGGATTGAAGGAGTCCTACCAAACTCCTTTTATGACACAGATATGGTACTGATACCTAAACCAGGTAGGCTGAAAACAGAGAAAGAAAATTATAGACCAATCTCCCTAATGAATATTGATGCTAAAATCTTAAATAAAATATTAGCAAAAAGATTACAGAAAATCATCCCAGGATAATACACTATGACCAAGTAGGATTTATACCAGGAATGCAGGGCTGGTTCAATATTAGGAAAACTATTAACATAATTGACTATATCAACAACCAAACAAACAAAAACCATATGATCATCTCAATAGATGCAGAAAAAGCATTTGATAAAATCCAACATCCATTCCTAATAAAAACACTTGAGAGCATAGGAATAAATGGACTTTTCCTTAAAATAGTCAGGAGCATATATTTAAAACCATCAGTAAGCATCATATGCAATGGGGAAAAACTGGAACCTTTCCCAGTAAGATCTGGAGTGAAGCAAGGTTGCCCACTATCACCATTATTATTTAATATAGTATTAGAAACACTAGCCTCTGCAATAAGAGTCGAGAAAGAGATTAAAGGAATTAGAGTAGGCAATGAGGAAACCAAACTATCACTCTTTGCAGATGATATGATGGTATACCTAGAAAACCCCAGAGATTCTACTAAAAAGCTATTAGAAATAATTCATAATTTTAGCAAAGTAGCAGGATACAAAATAAATCCCCATAAATCCTCAGCATTCTTATACACCACCAACAAAATCCAAGAGCAAGAGATACAAAGAGAAATTCCATTCAAAATAACTGTTGATAGCATAAAATATTTAGGAATCTACCTACCAAAGAAAAGTCAGGAATTATATGAGCAAAATTACAAAAAAGTTTTCACACAAATAAAGTCAGACTTAAATAATTGGAAAAATATTAAGTGCTCTTGGATAAGCCGAGGAAATATAATAAAGATGACAATACTCCCTAAACTAATCTATTTATTTAGTGCTAAACCAATCAGACTTCCAAGAAAATATTTTAATGATTTAGACAAAATAACAACAAAATTCATATGGAACAATAAAAAGTCGAGAATCTCAAGGGAATTAATGAAAAAAAAAATCAAATGAAGGTGGTCTAGCTGTACCTGATCTAAAATTATATTATAAAGCAGCAGTCACCAAAACCATTTGGTATTGGCTTAGAAATAGATTAGTTGATCAGTGGAAAAGGTTAGGTTCACAAGACAGAATAGTCAACTATAGCAATCTAGTGTTTGACAAACCCAAAGATTCTAAATTTTGGGATAAGATTTCATTATTTGATAAAAACTGCTGGGATAACTGGAAATTAGTATGGCAGAAATTAGGCAAGGACCCACACTTAACACCACATACCAAGATAAGATCAAAATGGGTCCATGATCTAGGCATAAAGAATGAGATTATAAATAAATTAGAGGAACATAGGATAGTTTATCTCTCAGACTTGTGGAGGAGAAAGAAATTTGTGACCAAAGATGAACTAGAGACCATTACCGATCACAAAATAGAAAATTTTGATTATATCAAATTAAAAAGTCTTTGTACAAACAGAACGAATGCAATCAAGATTAGTAGGGAAGCAACAAACTGGGAAAACATCTTTACAATTAAAGGTTCTGATAAAGGCCTCATTTCCAAAACATATAGAGAACTGACTCAAATTTATAAAAAATCAAGCCATTCTCCAATTGATAAATGGTCAAAGGATATGAACAGACAATTTTCAGATGAAGAAATTGAAACTATTACCACTCACATGAAAGAGTGTTCCAAATCACTATTGATCAGAGAAATGCAAATTAAGACAACTCTGAAATATCACTACACACCTGTCAGATTGGCTAAGATGACAGGAAAAAAATAATGATGAATGTTGGAGGGGATGCGGGAAAACGGGGACACTGATGCATTGTTGGTGGAGTTGTGAACGAATCCAGCCATTCTGGAGAGCAATCTGGAATTATGCCCAAAAAGTTATCAAACTGTGCATACCCTTTGATCCAGCAGTGTTTCTATTGGGCTTATACCCCAAAGAGATACTAAAAAAGGGAAAGGGACCTATATGTGCCAAAATGTTTGTAGCAGCCCTGTTTGTAGTGGCTAGAAACTGGAAAATGAATGGATGCCCATCAATTGGAGAATGGCTGGGTAAATTGTGGTATATGAATGTTATGGAATATTATTGCTCTGTAAGGAATGACCAGCAGGATGAATACAGAGAGGCTTGGAGAGACCTACATGGACTGATGCTAAGTGAGATGAGCAGAACCAGGAGATCATTTTACACTTCAACAACGATATTGTATGAGGATTTATTCTGATGGAAGTGGATTTCTCTGACAAAGAGACTTAACTGAGTTACATTGGATAAATGATGGACAGAAACAGCTACACCCAAAGAAGGAATACTGGGAAATGAATGTGAACTATTTGATTTTTGATTTTCTTCCCGAGTTATTTTTACCTTCTGAATCCAATTCTCCCTGTGCAGTGGGAGAACTGTTCGGTTCTGCAAATATGTATTGTATCTAGGATATACTGCAACATATTTAACATATATAGGACTGCTTGCCATCTGGGGGGTGGAGGAGGAAGGGAGGGGAAAAAGCAAAACATAAGTGATTGCAAGGGATAATGCTGTGTAAAAATTATCCTGGCATGGATTCTGTCAATACAAAGTTATTATTAAATAAAATTAAAAAAAAAAAAAGGAAGGGAAAAAATAATCCCAAAGTATTAACTTAAGTTGCAAGAATTGAAGTTTGGATTTCACTTTTCAGTGAAGGAGGGTTCATGCTTCAGAAAAGCGTTGTTCAATGGGAAGTTAGAATACTCCAAAATCAATTAATGCATGTTTTCAGAGGCTAAGTCCCATGCCAGAAATTCACTTTTTATATACTCCCATATCTTAGAATCTCTAATTCCCTTCGAAACTAAACTCGTGTGAATATTTCTAAATACATGTAAAGTGATTCCCAAGGTTTTTTCTACCTCAAAGCTATTTGCATTCATATTATATAAACTTATACATGGGCATATTTTCTCCCTATTATTCAACTGAACTTCTTGAGGGCAGAGACATATGTTTCTGTCTCCTCAATGTCTAGTAGAGAATATGGTATGTAATAGGTACTTAATTAATATTTATTTCTTGATTAATATGGTCCAAATTCTGTTTAAAACATTACTAAATATTCAATGTGTAAACTTTCAGAGTTTCATTTTTCATATGCAAATTAGAGATATTTGCACTAGTCAGCTTATCTAGTTGTTGTAAAGATGCGCTTTTTTTTTAAATTAAAGCTTTTTATTTTCAAAACATATGCACAGATAATTTTTCAACATTCATTGATGTATGCATCATTCCAAATGTCTTGTGTTCAATTTTTCTCCTCCTTCCCCCCACCCTCTACCCTAAATGGCAAGCAATCCAATATATGATATACATGTGAAAATATATGTTAAATCCAATATATGTAAATATATTTATACAATTCTCTTGCTGCACAAGAAAAAATCAGATCAAAAAGAAAGAAAATGAGTAAGAAAACAAAATGCAAGTGAACAACAACAACAACAAAAAAAAATTAGTGAAAATGTTATGTTGTGAACAACAATTAGTTCCCACAGTCCTCTCTCTACACCATTGTATCATTGTTGGGAAGAGTTTGAGTGGTATGTAGTAGTATCTCAGAGTTGTCTTAATTTGCATTTCTTTGATCAATAGTGATTTAGAGCATCTTTTCATATGATTAGAAATGATTTTAATTTCTTCATCTGAAAATTTTCTGTTCATATGGCTTGAATTCTTACAAATGTGAGTCATTCTCTGTATAATTTAGAAATGAGGTCTTTATCAGAACACTTAAATGTAAAAATGTTTTCCCAATTTATTACTTCCCTTCTAATTTTGTCTTCATTAATTTTTGTTTTTTGTCTGTTTGATTGTTGTTGGTACAAAAACTTTTTAACAATATAATCAGAATAGTCTATTTAGTGTTCATCTTTGGTCACAAATTCCTTCCTTCTCCACAGATCTGAGATCTATCTCAGATATCTATACTATGATCTTCTAATTTGCTTATAATATCAGTCTGTATGTCTAAATCATGAACTCATTTCAACCTTATCTTAGTATATGGTGTTAGGTGTGGATAGAGCCCTAATTTCTTTTGTACTGGTTTTCAATTTTCCCAGAAGTTTTTCTCAAATAGTGAGTTTTTATCCCCAAATCTGGGGTCTTTGGGTTTGTCAATCACTAGATTGCTATAGTCATTGACTATTTTGTCCTGTTATCCTAATTTCCACTGATTGACTACTCTATTTCTTAGCCAGTACTAAATAGTTTTGATGACTGCTACTTTATAATATAGTTTTAGGTCTGTCACAGGCCACCTTCATTTGCATTTTTTCATTAATTTCCTTAAAATTCTTGGCTTTTTGTTCTTCCAGATGAACTTTGTTATTATTTTTTAGATCTGTAAAATAATTTCTTAGGAGTTTGATTGGTGTGGTACTAAATATTTAGATTAATTTAGGTAGTATTTTCTTTTTTATTATATTCACTCAGCCTATGCAGTGAGCATACTTGATATTTTCCAACTAATTAGATCTGACTTTATTTGTGTGGAAAATGTTTTGCAGTTGTGTTCATATAGTTCCTGACTTTTCCTTGGCAAATAGATCACCAAATACTTGATACTATTGAGAATTATTTTATGCATTGTTGGTGGAAATTGTGAATACATCTAACCATTCTGGAGAGCAATTTGGAACTATGCTCAAAAAGTTATCAAACTGTGCATACCCCTTTGATCCAGCAGTGTTACTACTGGGCTTATATCCCAAAGAGATCATAAAGAAGGGAAAGGGATCCGTATGTGCACAAATGTTTGTGGCAGCCCTCTTTGTAGTGGCCAGAAACTGGAAACTGAGTAGTGCCCATCAATTGGAGAATGACTGAATAAATTGTGGTGTATGAATATTATGGAATATTATTGTTTGGTAAGAAATGACCAACAGGATGATTTCAGAAAGGCCTGGAGGGACTTACACGAACTGATGCTGAGTGGAATGAGCAGGGCCAGGAGATCATTATATACTTCAACAACAGTACTATATGATGATCAATTCTGATGGACCTGGCCAGCCTCAGCAATGAGATGAACCAAATCAGTTCCAATGGAGCAGTAATGAACTGTACCAGCTACACCCAGTGAAAGAACTCTGGGAGATGACTAAGAACCATTACATTGAATTCCCAATCCCTATATTTTTGCCTGCCTGCATTTTGGATTTCCTTTATAGGCTAATTGTACACTACTTCAAAGTTTGATTCTTTTTGTACAGCAAAATAATGGTTTGGTCATGTACACTTATTTTGTATCTAATTTATACTTTAATATATTTAACATGTATTGGTCATCCTGCCATCTAGGGGAAGAGGTGGGGGGAAGGAGGGGAAAAATTGGAACAAAAGGTTTGGCAATTGTCAATGCTGTAAAATTAACCATGTATTTAACTTGTGAATAAAAAGCTATTAAAAACACACATACATACAAAAAAAGAGAATTATTTTAAATGAAATTTCTTTTTTGTATCTTTTGCTGCTGTACTTTGTTGGTAATATATAAAAACATCGATGATTTATGTGGATTTATTTTGTATGCTGCAACTTTTTTAAAGTTGTGAATTGTTTCTAGTAGTTTTTTAATTGTTCTCTAGTGTTCTCTAAGTATACCATCATATTATTTGCAAAGTCATAATTTGGTTTCCTCATGGCCTACTCTAATTCCTTTAATCTCTTTTTCTTTTATTGCCAAAGCTGACATTTCTAATAAAATATTCAATACTAATGGTGATAGTGGGCAACCTTGTTTCACTTCTGATCTTATTGGGAATGGTTCTGGTTTGTCCCCGTGTCCCCATTTGATGCTTGCTGATGGTTTTAAATAGATGCCACTGATCATTTTAAGGAAAAGTCCACTTATTCATATACTTTCTAGTGTTTTTAGAAGGAATGGATGTTGTATTTATCAAAAGCTTTTTCTGCATCTATTGAGATAATCATGTGATTTTTGTTAGTTTGCTTATTGATATAGTCAATTATGCTAATAGTTTTCCTAATATTGAACCAGCCCTGAATTCCTGATATAAATCCTATTTGGTCATAATGTATTTTCCTGGTGATTCTTTCTGTAATCTCATTGCTAATATTTTATTTAAAACTTTTGCATCAATATTCACTAGGGAAATTTATTTATAATTTTCTTTCTCTGTTTTCAGAGAAAACCTGGTTTAGCTATCAGCACCAAATCCATATCATAAAAGGAATTTATTTGGTAGGACTCCTTCTTTCCCTATTTTTCAAATAGTTTATATAGTATTGGAGCTAATTGTTCTTTAAATGTTTGGTAGAATTCACATGTAAATCCATCTGGCCCTGGATATTTTTCCTTAGAGATTTGATTAAAAGATTGTTATATTTCTTTATCTAAAATGGTACTATTTAAATAATTTAGTTCCTCTTATGTTAACCTGCACAATCTATATTTTTGTATATGTTTCTCCATATCACTTAGATGATTAAATTTATTGGCATATACTTGGGCATTTAAAAAAAAAATGTTGCTCTAATTTTCTCTTCCTTGGTGGAAAGTTCTTCCTTTTGATTTTTGAGACAAATAATTTGATTTTCTTCTGTCCTTTCTCTAATCAAAGTAACTCAAGATTTTTCTATTTTGTTGGTTTTTTCATAAAACCTACTCTTAGTTTTATTTAATAATTCACTCATTTTCTTATTTTTAATTTTATTAGTCTCTCCTTATTTTCAGATTTTCAAATTTGGTATTTAATTGAAGGTTTTTAATTTGTTCTTTTTCTAGCTTTTTTAGTGGTAAGTCCAAATCAATGCACATTTTTTAAATAAAATATTTGCAAAGAGATTACAGCAACTTGCCAACATGATAATATATTATGACCAAGTGAGATTTTTACCAGAAATGCAGGGCAGATTCAATATAAAATAAATAAATAAATAAATAAAAAACTATTACTATTATCAACTATCTCAGTAACAAAATCAACAGAAATCATATGATACTTTCAATAGCTGCAGAAAAAGTGTTTGACAAAATACAGCACCAATTGCTATTAAAAACACTGGAGAGAGGATTCTTCCGGGGCGGAGCCAAGATGGCGGAGCAGGCACTCACGACTCTCTAAACTCCTCTCATTACCCTCATAACCAAATATTTAATCCAGCCTCAAAAATAACTCTTCACAGCTTAAATTCATGAAGATAAAAAGCACTACAATTTACCAGCCAATCCGGAAGCTCGCCAGGAAAGGTTTGTCCTGAGGGGCCAGGAACAGACTAGCACAGGCAGCGAGAGGCTAACGTCCTGAGCAGACCAGGGGCGGGGGTGATCTCTGTGGTTAGAGAAGTTATAGAGACGACTCTGCTGTAGGCTAACTGCTCTGCCTTAATTACAAAGCAGTAAACTGGCAGAAAAGTTAAAGCCTAAAACAGAGGATCCTCTAAAAAACACCAGAACCTAACTAGATCTGGCTGTAACCCCTCAAACCCGGAAGTGACTCAGGCAGACTTTACTCCAGGCCTGTGGCCACATCTGGCAGTTGGGGCTTTTGTGGGGGCAGTTACTAATCTGCAGGGCAGGGGGGCACAGCCTGGGCAGCCTCTAATCGGCAGTGTGGGGGGCTTGGCCTGGGGCAATAGAACCTCCCCAGCTGACTGTGCTTCCCGGGCAGACACTTCCGATCCCTGCAAAACCATTCACTGCTCAGCTGCTAATACCCACAGCCCAAGGGCAGGGTTTGGCTTGGGGCAGTGAAACTCTCACTGCTAAGTGTCTAGCCCCAGGGCAGTCATTATCTCACACAGCTGAGGTTCTTTGAAAGGCACTTTCCCAGCCCGGCCCTGCAGGCCTGAGTTACTTTCCAGTGGGGAACTCTTTCCCAGAGCATTCCAGTACCTCGCTGCTTTTTTTAGCCGGTCGACAGGACAGCTACCCCGTCAATATACCTTTCACTGCTCTGCAGAGGAAGCTGGTAACCTCCTGGCTCTGAAGGCAGACCTTACAGGCTTTAACAAAATGAGTAAAAAAATCAAAAGAATGATTGATAGTTTCTACACAGAAAGAGAACAGCTTTTCAACCCTGAAGAGACTAATAGCAGACAGTCTCCAGACAATTGTTGGTCTCCAATACAAAAGGCTCTCCTAGAAGAGACTATTCAAAACCTTAAAAGAGAGCTAGAAGAGAAATGGGGAAAGGAAAGAGAAGCTATGCAAAAGAGTACAGAAAAGGCACATAACTCATTAAAAGAAAAATTTGATAAAGTGGAAAAAGAAAACAACTTCCTGAAATGTGAATTGGAAAAGGTAAAAAACAGAGTTTGTGAATTGGAAAAAGAAAATGACTCACTAAAAAAAAAAAAAAAAAAAAAAATTAGTGAAATGGAAAAAAATTCCATAGAGCAAAACAACTCAATTGGACATATACAAAAAGAAGTAAAAAAAGCTAATGGGGACTTCCGGTTAAGATGGCGGAGAGGAGGCTCACAGTTGCATAAGCTCCGCGCTTTCTCTCACTATCCACTTCATTACAAGCCTCTGAATCAATGCTTGACTGAAAAAAACCCACAAATAGTTACCAAGAGAAGCCATCCTTGAGATCCGCCAAGAAAGGTCTGTCTTTACTGGAGGGCTGGGGCGGTTTTAGATCGGGCGCAGGCTGAGGGCAGCGGCAGTGAGAGCACGGGAGCAGAGCTGAGAGGGGGTGGGGAGTGATCGTAGCCGTCTCTGCGGGGAGAGCTTCGCTACAGGTTTGGAACCTGCAGCAAGTCAACAGCCCAGCAGAGAAGCTAAAAACACCGGGGCTGAAGAATACAACCCCAAACAGCTGGAGTCTCTCAGGACCTGGCCGCCCCCACTTCCCCCCTCAGTGACTCAGCACGCTCTGGGATCTCAGAGCGCAGGCGCAGCACAGTCCTGCTAGTGCCTCACTGCTGCCCCCTGCAGTCTGTAGAGGAAGCTCGATAACACACCCAGCCCCCCCCAAAGAAAGACTCCAGTTTTTTATGTTTTTCTTTGGTAGTTTGTCTCTGATTAATAGACAGAATGAGCAAGAAGCTGAAGAGGACTTTAACCCTTGACAGCTTCTACACAGATAGAGAGCAGACTCTAAATCCTGAGGAGACTAAAAACAGACAGTCCCCAGGTGATGCCCCAAAGGAGGAGATCGTCTGTTCCTCAGCACAGATGAACCTCATAGAAGTGATTAAAAAGGCTCTCACAAGGGAGCTAGAAGAAAAATGGGGAAAGCAGAGTGAGGCTTGGCAAAAGGAGAAGGAAGCTTGGGAAAAGGAGAGGGAGGCTTGGCAAAAGAGCCTGGAGAAGTCAGTTAAAGAGAGAGTGGATAAAGAAGTAAAATCCTTGAAAAATAGGATTAGTGAACTGGAAACAGAAAACAGCTCTCTAAAAAACAAAAGTGGCGAAATGGAAAAAAATTCCACAGAACAAAAGAACTCAATTGGACAATTAGAGAAAGATTTTAAAAAAGTGAGTGAAGAGAATACTTCACTGAAAATCAGAATTGAACAAGTGGAATTGAATGACTCGAGGAGACAAGAAGAATCAGTCAAGCAAATCCAAAAAAATCAAACAATGGAGAAAAATGTGAAATACCTTCTGGGGAAGACAACAGACCTGGAAAACAGATCCAGGAGAGACAATCTGAGAATCATTGGACTCCCAGAAAAACATGATGAAAAAAAGAGCCTGGACACTGTCTTCCAGGAAATTATCAAAGAGAACTGCCCAGAAGTCATAGGAACAGAGGAAAAAACAAACATTGAAAGGATTCATCGATCACCCACTGAAAGGGATCCTAAAATCAAAACACCAAGGAATATAGTGGCCAAATGCCAGAACCCTCAGATGAAAGAAAAAATATTGCAAGCGGCTAGAAAAACCCAATTCAAGTATCAAGGAGCCACAATAAGGATCACCCAGGATCTGGCAGCATCCACATTAAAAGATCGAAGGGCCTGGAATATGATATTCCGAAAGGCTAAGGAACTTGGTATGCAACCAAAAATAACTTACCCAGCGAGAATGAGCATCTTTTTCCAGGGAAGAAGATGGACATTCAACGAAGTAAGCGAATTTCATCTATTTCTGATGAAAAAACCAGAACTTAACAAAAAGTTTGATCTACAAATATAGAACTCAAGAGAAATCTAAAAAGGTAAAGATTAATCTTGGGAACTATATTTTGACTATATAGATGTATAAAGAATACATGTATACCTTGTTCTAGAAATTGATGTGGAAAGGACATTGTACCAGAAAAAGGGTAAAGTGGGGGTAGTACATCTCATGAAGAGGCATAGGAAACCTATTATATCTGAGAGAAAGAATGGAGGGGGATGAATATAGTGGGTATCTTACTGCCTTCAGAATTGGCTTTAAGTGAAAAATCTTGAGACATATTCAATCTATGGTGAAACTTCTCCCATCTCATTGAAAAGTGAGAAGGGAAAAGTGGAAAGGGAAGGAATAAGCTAAGCGGAAGGGAATACGGGAACTGGGAGGGAAAGGGGTAAGATAGGGGGAGGAACTCTAAGGCGGGGGGAGGGACACTAAAAAGGGAGGGCTGTGAGAAGCAAGGGGTGCTCACAAGCTTAATACTTGGAAGGGGGGGAAAGGGGAAAGAAGGGAGGAAAGCATAAACCGGGGTTAACAAGATGGCAAGTAATACAGAATTGGTCATTCTAACCATAAATGTGAACGGGGTAAACTCCCCCATAAAGAGGAAGCGGTTAGCAGAATGGATTAAAAGCCAGAATCCTACAATATGTTGTTTACAGGAAACACACCTGAAGCGGGGAGATACATGCAGGTTAAAGGTAAAAGGTTGGAGCAAAATCTACTATGCTTCAGGTGAAGTCAAAAAAGCAGGGGTAGCCATCCTGATCTCAGATCAAGCTAAAGCAAAAATTGACCTAATTAAAAGAGATAAGGAAGGACACTATATCTTGCTAAAGGGTAGCATGGATAATGAAGCACTATCTATATTAAACATATATGCACCAAGTGGGGTAGCATCTAAATTCTTAAAAGAGAAACTAAGAGAGCTGCAAGAAGAAATAGACAGTAAAACTATAATAGTGGGAGATCTTAACCTTGCACTCTCAGAATTAGATAAATCAAACCAGAAAATAAATAAGAAAGAAGTCAAAGAGGTAAACAGAATACTAGAAAAGCTAGATATGATAGATCTCTGGAGAAAATGTAATGGAGACAGAAAGGAATACACTTTCTTTTCAGCAGTTCATGGAACCTATACAAAAATTGACCATATATTAGGACATAAAAACCTCAAACTCAAATGTAGTAAGGCAGAAATAGTAAATGCATCCTTTTCAGACCACGATGCAATGAAAATTACATTCAACAAAAAAGCAGGGGGAAGTAGACCAAAAAATAATTGGAAACTAAATAATCTCATACTAAAGAATGATTGGGTGAAACAGCAAATCATAGACATAATTAATAACTTCACCCAAGAAAACGATAATAATGAGACATCATACCAAAATGTATGGGATGCAGCCAAAGCGGTAATAAGGGGAAATTTCATATCTCTAGAGGCCTATTTGTATAAAATAGAGAAAGAGAAGGTCAATGAATTGGGTTTGCAATTAAAAATGCTAGAAAAGGAACAAATTAAAAACCCCCAGTCAAACACTAAACTTGAAATTCTAAAAGTAAAAGGTGAGATCAATAAAATTGAAAGTAAAAAAACTATTGAATTGATTAATAAAACTAAGAGTTGGTTCTATGAAAAAACCAACAAAATAGACAAACCCTTAGTAAATCTGATTAAAAAAAGGAAAGAGGAAAATCAAATTGTTAGTCTTAAAAATGAAAAGGGAGAACTCACCACTAACGAAGAAGAAATTAGAGCAATAATTAGGAGTTACTTTGCCCAACTTTATGCCAATAAATTCGACAACTTAAATGAAATAGAAAAATACCTCCAAAAATACAGCTTGCCCAAACTAACAGAGGAAGAAGTAAATATCCTAAACAGTCCCATCTCAGAAAAAGAAATAGAACAAACTATCAATCAACTCCCTAAGAAAAAATCCCCAGGACCAGATGGATTTACATGTGAATTCTACCAAACATTTAAAGAACAATTAACTCCAATGTTATATAAACTATTTGAAAAAATAGGGATTGAAGGAGTCCTACCAAACTCCTTTTATGACACAGATATGGTACTGATACCTAAACCAGGTAGGCTGAAAACAGAGAAAGAAAATTATAGACCAATCTCCCTAATGAATATTGATGCTAAAATCTTAAATAAAATATTAGCAAAAAGATTACAGAAAATTGTCACCAGGATAATACACTATGACCAAGTAGGATTTATACCAGGAATGCAGGGCTGGTTCAATATTAGGAAAACTATTAGCATAATTGACTATATCAATAACCAAACAAACAAAAACCACATGATCATCTCAATAGATGCAGAAAAAGCATTTGATAAAATCCAACATCCATTCCTAATAAAAACACTTGAGAGCATAGGAATAAATGGACTTTTCCTTAAAATAGTCAGGAGCATATATTTAAAACCATCAGTAAGCATCATATGCAATGGGGAAAAACTGGAACCTTTCCCAGTAAGATCTGGAGTGAAGCAAGGTTGCCCATTATCACCATTATTATTTAATATCGTATTAGAAACACTAGCCTCGGCAATAAAAGTCAAGAAAGATATAAAAGGAATTAGAGTAGGCAATGAGGAAACCACACTATCACTCTTTGCAGATGATATGATGGTATACCTAGAGAACCCCAGAGATTCTACCAAAAAGCTATTGGAAATAATTCATAATTTTAGCAAAGTAGCTGGCTACAAAATAAATCCCCATAAATCCTCAGCATTTTTATACATCACCAACAAAACCCAACAGCAAGAGATACAAAGAGAAATTCCATTCAGAATAACTGTTGATACCATAAAATATTTGGGAATCTATCTACCAAAGGAAAGTCAGGAATTATATGAGCAAAATTATAAAAAAGTCTCCACACAAATAAAGTCAGACTTAAATAATTGGAAAAATATTAAGTGCTCTTGGATTGGCCGAGCGAACATAATAAAGATGACAATACTCCCTAAACTAATCTATTTATTTAGTGCTATACCAATCAGACTTCCAAGAAAATATTTTATTGATCTAGAAAAAATAACAACAAAATTCATATGGAACAATAAAAAGTCGAGAATCTCAAGGGAACTAATGAAAAAAAAATCAAATGAAGGTGGCCTAGCTGTACCTGATCTAAAATTATATTATAAAGCAGCAGTCACCAAAACCATTTGGTATTGGCTAAGAAATAGATTAGTGGATCAGTGGAAAAGGCTAGGCTCACAAGACAGAATAGTCAATTATAGCAATCTAGTGTTTGACAAACCCAAAGCCCCTAACTTCTGGGAAAAGAATTCATTATTTGATAAAAACTGCTGGGATAATTGGAAATTAGTATGGCAGAAATTAGGCATGGACCCACACTTAACACCATATACCAAGATAAGATCAAAATGGGTCTATGACCTAGGCATAAAGAACGAGACTATAAATAAATTAGAGGAACATAGAATAGTTTATCTCTCAGACTTGTGGAGGAGAAAGAAATTTGTGACCAAAGATGAACTAGAGACCATTACTGATCACAGAATAGAAAATTTCGATTACATCAAATTAAAAAGCCTTTGTACAAATAAAACTAATGCAAACAAGATTAGAAGGGAAGCAACAAACTGGGAAAACATTTTCACAGTTAAAGGTTCTGATAAAGGCCTCATTTCCAAAATATATAGAGAACTGACTCAAATTTATAAGAAATCAAGCCATTCTCCAATTGATAAATGGTCAAAGGATATGAACAGACAATTTTCAGAGGATGAGATTGAAACTATTACCACTCATATGAAAGAGTGTTCCAAATCATTATTGATCAGAGAAATGCAAATTAAGACAACTCTGAGATACCACTACACACCTGTCAGATTGGCTAAGATGACAGGAAAAAATAATGATGAATGTTGGAGGGGATGCGGGAAAACTGGGACACTAATGCATTGTTGGTGGAGTTGTGAACGAATCCAACCATTCTGGAGAGCAATCTGGAATTATGCCCAAAAAATTATCAAAATGTGCATATCCTTTGATCCAGCAGTGTTTCTATTGGGCTTATATCCCAAAGAAATACTAAAGAAGGGAAAGGGACCTGTATGTGCCAAAATGTTTGTAGCAGCCCTGTTTGTAGTGGCTAGAAACTGGAAAATGAATGGATGCCCATCAATTGGAGAATGGCTGGGTAAATTGTGGTATATGAATGTTATGGAATATTATTGTTCTGTAAGAAATGACCAGCAGGATGAATACAGAGAGGCTTGGAGAGACCTACATGAACTGATGCTAAGTGAAATGAGCAGAACCAGGAGATCATTATACACTTCGACAACGATATTGTATGAGGACATATTTTGATGGAAGTGGATTTCTTTGACAAAGAGACCTGAGTTTCAATTGATAAATGACGGACAAAAGCAGCTACACCCAAAGAAAGAACACTGGGAAACGAATGTGAACTATCGGCATTTTTGTTTTTCTTCCTGGATTATTTATACCTTCTGAATCCAATTCTCCCTACGCAACAAGAGAACTGTTCGGTTCTGCAAACATATATTGTATCTAGGATATACTGCAACATATCTAACATATAAAGGACTGCTTACCATCTAGGGGAGGGGGTGGAGGGAGGGAGGGGAAAAAAAAATCGGAACAGAAATGAGTGTCAATATAATGTAATTATTAAATAAAAAATTAAAAAAAAAAAAGCTAATGAAGAAAATAACTCACTAAAAATTAGAACTGAACAAATAGAAATGACTGATTCATTGAGACATCAAGAATCAGTCAAGCAAAACCAAAAAAAAATGAAAGATTGGAAAAAAATGTCAAATATTTACTGGGAAAAACAACAGATCTGGAAAATAGATCTAGGAGAGATAACCTGAGGATCATCGGACTACCCGAAAATTATGATGAAAAAAAGAGCCTAGATACTATTTTACAGGAAATCATCAAAGAGAACTGCCCAGAAGTAATAGAACCGGAAGGGAAAATAGGCGTTGAAAGAATTCATTGAACACCTTCTGAAAAAGACCCTAAAATAAAGACTCCAAGGAATATTGTGGCCAAACTTCAGAATTTCCAGACTAAAGAAAACATTTTACAAGCAGCCAGGAAAAAACAGTTCAAATACCGAGATGCCACAATAAGGGTCACGCAAGATCTGGCTGCATCAACATTAAAGGATCGAAGGGCCTGGTATCAGATATTCCGAAAGGCAAAAGAACTTGGAATGCAGCCAAGAATAAACTATCCAGCTAAGCTGAGTATTTTTTTTCCACGGAAGAAGATGGATATTTAATGAAATAGAGGAATTCCATCTGTTTCTAAGGAAAAAACCAGACTTAAACAAAAAATTTGATCTTCAACAACAGGACTCAAGAGAAGTTGAAAAAGGTAAAAGGAACTCTTGAGAACTGTATTTCTGTTGTGAATATACATAAAAATCATATGTATAATTTGATTTTACCAATATAACATAAAAAAGGGAAGTAGAAATGGAAAGGGGATAGTGCCAGAAAAAGGGAAGAAGGGAGATAAAAAGAGGGAAACTACATGCGACAATGAGGCAGAGGAAACCTATCATATATGAGGGAACTTAGAGAGGGGGAAGAATATTGTGTGAGTCTTACTCTCATCAGATTTGGCTCAAAGAGGAAACAATTGACATATTTGTTTTACACAGATTCTTCTCTCACTTCATTAAAAAGTGGGAGAGGAAAAGGGAGAAGGAAAAAGAGTAATAAGGGAAGGGTACAAGAAAGGGGAAGGGATTCCAAGGGAGGAGGGAGAGATACTAAAGAGGGAGAGCTGTGCGATGTTAGTGGGACCAATAGGGAAGAAGGGAAGGAGGGCAAGAAAAAGAAAAGTATAATCTTGGGATATTAGGATGTCAGGAAATGCAGAACTGGTTATTTTAACCACAAATGTGAATGGGATGAACTCTCCCATAAAGAGGAGGCGGATAGCAGACTGGATCAAAAGTCAGAACCCTACAATCTGTTGTTTACAGGAAACACATTTAAAACAGGAAGATACATATAGACTAAAGGTAAAAGGCTGGAGCAGAATCTATTATGCTTCAGGTGAAGTCAAAAAAGCAGGGGTAACCATCCTTATCTCAGATCAAGCAAAAGCAAAGATTGATCTAATTAAAAGAGATAAGGAAGGAAACTATATCTTGCTTAAGGGTATTATAGAGAATGAAGCAATATCAGTATTAAACATATATGCACCAAGTGGTATTGCATCTAACTTCCTTAAAGAGAAGCTAAGAGAGTTGCGAGAAGAAATAGACAGCAAAACTATAATAGTGGGAGATCTCAATCTTGCACTCTCAGATTTAGATAAATCAAATCACAAAACAAATAAGAAAGAAATTAAAGAGGTAAATAGAATATTAGAAAAATTAGGTATGATAGATCTCTGGAGAAAACTGAATGGTGACAGAAAGGAGTATACTTTCTTCTCAGCAGTTCATGGAACCTACACAAAAATTGACCATATATTAGGACATAAAGATCTCAAAATTAAATGCAGGAAGGCAGAAATAGTAAATGCTTTTTTTTCAGATCACAACGCAATAAAAACTACATTTAACAAAAAGTTAGGTGTAAATAGACCAAAAAGTAATTGGAAACTAAATAATCTCATCTTAAAGAATGATTGGGTGAAACAGCAAATTATAGACACAATTAATAATTTCACTCAAGATAATTACAACAATGAGACATCATATCAAAATTTATGGGATGCAGTCAAAGCAGTAATAAGGGGAAATTTTATATCCTTAGAGGCTTACTTGAATAAAATAGAAAAAGAGAAGATCAATGAATTGAGCCTGGAACGTAAAAAGTTAGAAAAAAGACCAAATTAAAAACCCCCAATCAATTACTAAACTTGAAATTCTAAAATTAAAAGGAGAAATTAATAATATAGAAAGTAAAAAAAACTATTGAACTAATAAATAAAACTAAGAGTTGGTTTTATGAAAAAACCAATAAAATTGATAAACCTTTGGTAAATCTGATTAGAAAAAGGAGAGAGGGAAATCAAATTGGCAGTCTTAAAAATGAAAAAGGAGAACTTACCACTGATGAAGAGGAAATTAAAGAAATAATAAGGGGTTACTTTGCCCAACTTTATGCCAATAAATTTGATAACCTAAGTGAAATGGATGACTACCTCCAAAAATATAGGCTTCCCAGATTATCAGAGGAGGAAGTAAATTGCTTAAATAGTCCCATTTCAGAAAAACAAATAGAACAAGCTATTAATCAACTCCCTAAAAAAAAATCCCCGGGACCAGATGGATTTACATGTGAATTCTACCAAACATTCAAAGATCAATTAGCCCCAATGCTTTATAAACTATTTGAAAAAATAGGGAATGAAGGAGTCCTACCAAACTCCTTTTATGACACAGACATGGTACTGATACCTAAACCAGGTAGGTTGAAAACAGAGAAAGACAATTATAGACCAATCTCCCTAATGAATATTGATGCTAAAATCTTAAATAAGATATTAGCAAAAAGACTACAGAAAATCATCCCCAGAATAATACATCATGATCAAGTAGGATTTATACCAGGAATGCAGGGCTGGTTCAATATTAGGAAAACTACCAATATAATTGGCCATATTAATAATCAAATTAACAAAAACCATATGATCATCTCAATAGATGCAGAAAAAGCATTTGATAAAATCCAACATCCATTCCTATTAAAAACTCTTGAGAGTATAGGAATAAATGGACTTTTCCTTAAAATAATCAGTAGCATTTATTTAAAACCAGCAGTAAGCATCATATGTAACGGGGACAAACTGCAACCATTCCCAATAAGATCAGGAGTAAAACAAGGTTGCCCGCTATCACCGTTACTATTTAATATTGTATTAGAAATGCTAGCTTTGGCAATAAGAGTTGAGAAAGAGATTAAAGGAATAAGAATAGGCAATGAGGAAACTATCACTCTTTGCTGATGATATGATGGTATATCTAGAAAACCCCAGAGATTCTACCAAAAAGTTATTAGAAACAATCTACACCTTCAGCAAAGTTGCAGGATATAAAATAAACCCACATAAGTCATCAGCATTCTTATATATCACTAAAAAAAACCAACAGTTAGAGATACAAAAAGAAATTCCATTTAAAGTAACTACCGATTGTATAAAATATTTAGGAATCTATCTGCCAAGGGAAAATCAGAAACTTTATGAGCAAAACTACAAAACACTTTCCACACAAATTAAGTCTGATCTAACCAATTGGAAAAATATTAAATGCTCTTGGATTGGGTGAGCAAATATAATAAAGATGATAATACTACCTAAATTAATCTACTTATTTAGCGCTATACCAATCAGACTCCCAAAAAAACTACTTTGATGAATTAGAAAAAATAACAACAAAGTTCATATGGAAAAACAAAAGGTCAAGAATTTCAAGGGAATTAATGAAAAAAAAATCAAATGAAGGTGGCCTAGCTGTACCAGATCTAAAATTATATTATAAAGCAACAGTTACTAAAACCATCTGGTATTGGCTAAGAAATAGACTAGTTGATAATGGAATAGGTTAGGTTCAAAGGACAAAACAGCCAATAACTTTAATAATATAGTGTTTGACAAACCCAAAGACACCAGTTTCTGGGATAAGAATGCATTATTTGACAAAAATTGCTGGGAAAATTGGAAATCAGTATGGCAGAAACTAGGCATTGACCCACACTTAACACTGTACACCAAGATAAGGTCAAAATGGGTTCATGATCTAGGCATGAAGAATGAGATGATAAATAAATTGGAAGAGCATAGGATAGTTTACCTCTCAGACCTGTGGAAGAGGGAGGAATTTATGACCAAAGAAGAACTAGAGATCACTATTGACCACAACATTGAAAATTTTGATTATATCAAATTGAAAAGTTTTTGTATAAACAAAACAAATGCAAACAAGATTAGAAGGGAAACAATAAACTAGGAAAACATTTTTACAATCAAAGGTTCTGATAAAGGCCTCATTTCCAAAATATATAGAGAATTGACCCTAATCTATAAGAAATCAAACCATTCTCCAATTGATAAATGGTCAAAGGATATGAAAAGACAATTCTCAGACGAAGAAATTGAAACTATTTATAGACATATGAAAATATGCCCCAAATCATTATTAATCAGAGAAATGCAAGTTAAGACAACTCTGAGATACCACTACACACCTGTCAGATTGGCTAGAATGACAGGGAAAGATAATGGGGAATGTTGGAGGGGATGTGGGAAAACAGGGACACTGATACATTGTTGGTGGAATTGTGAACACATCCAGCCATTCTGGAGAGCAATTTGGAATTATGCTCAAAAAGTTATCAAGCTGTGCATACCCTTTGATCCAACAATGTTTCTACTGGGCTTATACCCCAAAGAGATACTAAAGAAAGGAAAGGGACCTGTATGTGCCAAAATGTTTGTGGCAGCCCTGTTTGTAGTGGCTAGAAACTGGAAAATGAAAGGATGTCCATCAATTGGAGAATGGTTGAGTAAATTGTGGTATATGAACATTATGGAATATTATTGTTCTGTAAGGAACGACCAGCAGGATGAATACAGAGAGGACTGGTGAGACTTATATGAACTGATGCTGAGTGAAATGAGCAGAACCAAGAGATCATTATATACCTCAACAACGATACTGTTTGAGGATGTATTCTGATGGAAGTGGACCTCTTTGATAAAGAGAGCCTTACTTGATCAAAGATGGACAGAAGCAGCTACACCCAGAGAAAGAACACTGTAAATGAATATAAACTGCTTGCATTTATGTTTTTCTTCCCGGGTTATTTATACCTTCTGAATTCAATTCTCCCTGTGCAACAAGAAAACTGTTTGGTTCTGCACACATATATTGTATCTAGGATATACTGTAACCTATTCAACATGTAAAGGTCTGCTTGCCATCTGGGGGAGGGGGTGGAGGGAGGGAGGGGAAAAATCAGAACAGAAGTGACTGCAAAGGATAATGCTGTAAAAAATTACCCTGGCATGGCTTCTGTCAATAAAAAGTTATTTTAAAAATAATATATATATATATATATATATATATATATATAATATATATATATATATATATATATATATATATATATATTGGAATTATGCTCAAAAAGTTATCAAGCTGTGCATACCCTTTGATCCAACAATGTTTCTACTGGGCTTATACCCAGTATATATATATAAAATCCAATATAAGTATATATATTTATACAATTATCTTGTTACACAAGAAAAATCAGATCAAAAAGGGAAAAAAAAATGAGAAAGAAAATAAAATACAAGCAAACAACAACAAAAATAATGAAAATGCTATGTTGTGATCCACACTCAGTTCCCACAGTCCTCTTTCTGGGTGTAGATGGCTTTCTTCATCGAAAGATCATTAGAACTGACATCATCTCACTGTTGAAGAGAGCCACCCCCATCAGAACTGATTATCGTGTAATTTTGTTGTTGCCATGTACACTGATCTCCTGGGTCAGCTCATTTCATTTAGCATCAGTTCATGTAAGTCTCTCCAGGTCTCTCTGAAATCATCCTGCTGGTTGTTTCTTATTAAACAATAATATTCCATAAGATTCATATGCCATAATTTATTCAGCCATTCTCCAACTGAGGGTCATAAACCTAGTTTCTAGTTTTTTGCTATTACAAAAATTGCTGCCACAAACATTTTCACACATGTAAGTTTCTTTCCCTCCATTATGATCTCTTTGGGACATAAGCTCAGTCGAAACATTGCTGGAAGAAAGGGTATGCTCATTTTGATAGTCCTTTAGGCATAGCTCCAAATTGCTCAACAGAATGGTTGGATCAATTCCCAATTCCACCAATAATGTATTAGTGTCCCAGTTTTCCCACATCCCCTCCAACATTCATCATTTTCTTTTCCTATCATCTTAGCCAATGTGAGAGATGTGTGGTGGCACCTCAAAATTCTTAATTTGCATTTCTCTGATAAATAGAGATTTAAAGCATTTTTTCATATGGCTAGAAATGTTTTCAATTTCTTCATCTGAAAAATTTTCATATTCTTTGACCATTTATCACTTGGAGAATGCCTTAAATTCTTATAAATTTGAGTCAGTTCTCTATATAGTTTAGAAATGAGGCCTTTATCAGAACTCTTGAATGTAAAAATTTCTTCCAAGTTTATTACTTCCCTTTTTAATCTTGTCTTCATGGGTTTTGTTTGTACATTTTAACTTAATATAATCAAAATTATCTATTTTGTACTTAATAATTAATTCCAGTTCTTCTTTTGCCACAAATCCCTTCTTTCCCACAGATCTGAGAAGTGAACTATCATTTGTTCTTCTAATTTGCTTATAATATCTCTCTTTACATCTAAATCATGAATTCATTTCTACCTTATCTTAGTATATAGTGAGTCAATGCCTAGTTTCTGCCACAGTATTTTCCTATTTTCCCAGCAGTTTTTATCAAACATTGAGTTCTTATCCCAAAAGCTGGGGTCTTTGGATTTGTCAAACACTAGATTCCTATAGTCATTGAGTATTTTGTTCTGTGAACCTAATCTATTCTACTTATCGACTCTATTTCTTAGCCAGTACCAAAAAGTTTTGATAATAGCTGCTTTATAATATTGTTTTAGGTTTGGTATAGCTAGCCACCTTCATTTGCATTTTAAAAATTAATTCCCTTGAGATTCTTGACCTTTTGTTCTTCCAGATGAACTTTGTTATTATTTTTCCTAGTTTTGTAAAATAATTTCTTGGAATTTGATTGGTATGACATTGAATAAATAATTAATTTAGGTGTTAATGGGATTTTTATTATATTCATTCAGCCTATCCATGAGCACTTGATAATTGTGTCAATTGATTAGATCTGACTTCATTTGGGCAGAGTGTTTTGTAGTTGTATTCATGTAGTTCCTGACTTTGCCTTGGCAGATTGACTCCCAACTATTTTATATTATCAACAGTTGTTATAAATGGAATTTCTCTTTGTATCTCTTGCTACTGGACTTTGTGGGTAATATATAAAAATGCTGATGATTTCTGTGGATTAATTTTGTATCCTACAGCTTTGCTAAAGTTGTGTATTGTTTCTAGTAGTATTTAGTTGATTCTCTAGGATTTTCTAATATCATATGATCACAAAGAGTGATAATTTGGTTTCCTCATTAACTGCTTTAATTCCTTTAATCTCTTTTCCCTCTCTTATTACCAAATCTGAGAATTCTAATATAATATTGAATAGTAATGGTCATAGTGGGCAACCTTGTTTCACCTCTGATCTTACTAGTAATGGATCTAATTTGTCCCCATTACATATGATGCATGCTGATGGTTTTCAATAGATGGTACTGATCATTTTAAAGAAAATTCCATTTATTCTTATATGTTCTAGTTTTTTTTTTTTTTTTAATAGAAATGGGTGTTGGATTTTGTCAAATGCCTTGTCTGCATCTTTTGAGGTAATCATATGATTTTTGCTAATTTAGTTACTGAAATAGTCAATTATCCTAATAGTTTTACTAATATTGAATCCTGCATTCCTGGTCTAAGTCCTACTTGTTCATGGTGTATTATCCTCAGAATAACTTGCTGTAATCTCTTAGCTAATATTTTACTCTTGTATCTGACATTCAGGGCTGGATTCTTTTATAGGGTAACAAGAACAAGACCAATGGGGAGGTACTTGGATGGGGATGACCTAATGGGGGGAGGCACCTAGGATGACATTATGGTAGGTACTGGAGAGGCTCCTGATAATGATATCTAAAATAGATAAAGACCTTTATCCCATTAAACATTAAGAGGGAATAATTATAGCTTGAGGTCTAAGATATAAGATCTTTATCCTATCAAACATTAAGAGGGAATAGTTATAACCTGAATAGGACAATTAGGGAAACTGGGTCAGTCATTAAAAGGGACACAGCACAACAGTAGGACTCCTTTCCCCATATTTTAAAAAAAAATACTTTGCATGGTATGCCCTTAGCTTTCAACAAATCATTCACTTTTAACTCATTCTAAATCTTTCCTAGATATATCTAGGTTAATTCAACTTTGTCCTTTCCTCTTGACTCTTCAACTTATTTTTTTTCACACAATTAAAATGTTTGATGGTAAATTCTTTTTATCCTTTGATCTTTTCTCTAGATGGAATGAAACTTAAACTTCATATAATCAGTGAAACAATAGTAAATTGTCTTCTTGGCAGTCTTACTTAATTCTCTAAACATTCCCCCAACTTCCATTAATATTTTTTTTCCACCTCAGGAAGAAACTTAGAATGATTATGTTGTAATCTGATACCAATGATCTGGCCAATTTTAATAGAAAGATTCATCGTCATTTCATTTTTAAATTCAACTACATCATAGAATCATTAATGTAGACCTCAGATGTATGATTTTACAAATGTAGGAATAGCCTTAGTGTGATTATCAAAATCATTCAGATAATGTCAAAAATGACATTCAAAACCAGATCATCAGTCTTCATATACAATATTTGTCTGCTTTGTAATGCATGTTATTTTCCTTTTGGAGTTCAAGGACTCCAAACATAAAAAAACATAAAACATAAACATAAAAAAACATAAACATAAAAAAAAATCTATATGCAGTTAGTCAAATAGTGCTCATAGTGCATAAAGCAATGAGGGGACACTCCTTTACAACAACAACAACAATAACAACAACAACAACAACAACAACAAAATAAACCCTTAAATTTAAAAGCGTATAAGTAATTGTCTATTTCCACCATACTACGATCCTTTGTTCCCAGTCTGTGGAAAAGTTTCAGGTCTACTAGAATGCATCACTTCATTGCTTTTCACTTTTCATGTGTCAAGAAATTCCATTATATCGATTCTCTTATCAATCAACACTGGAGTGTTCTGTTTTCTGGCTTAAATGTGTCTAGTTCTCATTTCCTAGAATATAAACAAAATACACACACACACACACAGAAATATACAAAAAAAAAAAAAAACTATTCAAAAACAAAAATAACACTTTGAAAAGATATATTCTTTTTCTAAAACAAAGATATCAAATATCCTCCCCACTAAAACTCTTTGAAAATTCCTACATTAGATATAATATCTGAAATTAAATCATCTAGAAGCAAATCATATGCAATTAACTTAATGCTTCTTTCTCAGAACCACCTTTTCAAAAGAAGTTATACTTGTTTTCTTAATCTTATTAGATTTACTAAATTATCTTCTCAAACCAGAAGAGAACCAAAGAAGACCGTTCATCTTCTTCCAATGATTAAAAAAAAAAAAATTAAAAGAATTACAAGTCATTAGACCTTGTACATAGATTTCAAATAATTATTTGCAGAAATTTCATCAGGAGAAAATGTTCTAGAACTCTACTAGGCAATTGATGTGGTAACAGCTTAATATTTCTCAGGTATTTACACCAAGTGATTTAAGTAAAACAAGAAAGAAGGAAACTAATTTCTAGTGAATACTGAATGACAGGAACAAACCTTTTATTTTGACTTTTTCTATAAAATTCTAATAAATAATATATATTTGTTGATAATATACACAATGCATGTACAAAGTAGTAGGGGATAGCTAGATTGCTTTTTTTCAAGTATAGAAAAGTCACTTAAAAACAATAATACTATTTTAAGATGAACCGTTATTTATTTTGAGAATAACTACTTGTAAAAAATAAGGCTGCAATTTCATATCATATCCATATATTCCACATAGTTGTGAGGGTAATTTTTTTAAATGAAATTTGGGGATAGGAGGCAGATCTACTAAGTCCATATGCTAAAGTTGACTGCGCTTGTAATATTTCATTCCTGTGATCCTAGTTATCTTTTTTCCTGAACCTTTGAATTCTACTTTCACTTAAATTTAAAGTACATGTAAGATTATGTCCAAATTTTCTAATATTTGTATTTTTAATATTAAAGGTTTAGTCCCTGCCTAAGACATGATATAGGGAAAGGGAACAATTATCAGAATATTTAAGCACACTAAAATTTTTGAGGCATTTTATTTGTAAAAATATTTAGGGCAATTCATTGCTATATCAATGATGCCATCATTTATTTTTTCTTTTCAAAGCATTTAAGGATTTTTTTTGTTTTGATTATGGGTATAACAATTATTTTATGTGATTTAATATAATATCTCATTTTTCTTGGTATTTCTTTAGAATTTGATATTTTAATCTTTATCAGTATTATGTAAAATTACCCAGACTTTATACATCAATCAAAAAAAAAATAAAAATATGAGAACAAAACCAGCAAAATCAACTTGTGTATTGATTAAGAAAAAGTTACATTATATTCAATAATCAAAACCCATAATTGTCCATCTCTACAAAAGAGTGTATTGGGCTCCTTTTTTATATCTCTTGTTTCCAAGCTTCTTCTATATAATAGTACATTTATTTTCTATTCTTTTGTGGATAATGCTGTTTTAATTTATATTTTGTAGTATATTGTGACATTATTTTTGTGATATTGCTTATTTCACTTTGCAACAATTTGTGTGTGTGTGTGTGTGTGTGTGTGTGTATGTGTGTGTACATGAAGACATTACCTCAGTGGAAATCTTAGGCAACCCCACCTTACTGTATCCAATCAAAAAGCCAAGTTATGATGTCAAACCCCCCCTCCCCCCAAAGTAAAAATTTTCCTAAATTCTTTCTATGCTCATGCCATTTTTTACTGAATCCTTTTTGAGTTATCCCTTTAGGGCATTCTGCCTCATGATGTGTTTATTCTCATCCCTCCCTCATGCCTTATGTTGTCTTTTTCCTGTTATGGTTAGCTAATTCTTTTAAGTTGCTAAACTCCTCTATGTAGTTACCCTGCCAGTCAATATATTACAGTGTATTTTCTTGCTCCTATTGTCAGTTTCATTGGGTAACTTGTCTTTTCCATTGTTAATTACCAAAACCACTTTCCTAGATAACTATATGCTCTCCCAAATCTATTTCATCTTTATCATTCTTGTTACCTATTTTGCCTCTTCATTTTATCTGTAACCTCTTTCTACAAATAAATGTACCTTTTGGCAAGGAGAAAGTTATTATGAGTTCTTCATATGTGAATTGCTACTGAAACCCATCATTTGCTATGCCTACATCAGATTCATCATTTGGTGCCAATTGCTCACCTCAATTTCATCAGTTGTGCATTATTTTGAAAGTTCTACTATGCATCTTCTCCTCTCATTTTACTATCTCATTAATTTGTCTTTTTGTACTTTAGATTTATAATTGGATTTTCTTCTTAAAATCTTTAGTAATTTTACAATTTTTTTTTCTTATTTGTCCTGTCACTTATTTTCTTATTCTTTCTCCTATAATTAGAAGATATTCACATTGGCCAACTCCCAATGCTGTCTTAATCTCTTCTCAAATTGAACAATTTGTTTATTTTTCATTGTTCAGGGTCTGCAAACCAAAATGTTTCTGAGAAAGCAATACTTACCTAAACTGGAATTTTCTCAAGTTTTCATTACTTTCAATATAGGAAAAAATACTGCCCACCTACTGAATTCTTTTATTCATTAGTTTTTTGTCCCTGTTATGTCAACATCTGTTTTTGTTCATTTATTTATTTGTGCTTGTTGGTAGTGGTGGTATTTGTAATGACCGTGTATTTTAAAATCAGCCAGAGTCAGGAATTCAGGTTAGGGGAAAATCATCCATCTTTATTCTTAGTGAAAGTGAAGAAGGATCGAAGGTGAAGGGGAATTGGAGGTGAAGGGGGATCAGAGGTGAAGGGGGGTCGCCATAGCAATGTGTGCAGCTGCAATAAGATGCCAGCCAGCAGTTTCTCTTTCTGCTTCCTTCTCCACTCCCCTGCCTCCACCCACCAAAAACGTCATTTCCTATATAACACATCAGGACTTGCACAAAGAGTGGGCGGGGCCATTCTTTCTCCAAGCATATATGTTAATAGAGTATGGTCCAATTACTATTTAGACTTATGTGCTTGGGACCTCAGTGCATCAACTTGAGCCTCAGCCCATTGCAGGTATTTTTCTCAAGGTAAAGGGAAAAATAATCTTCACTCATGATAAAAACTTACTCACACAATTAAGAACAGTTGATGACCACAGCTTGAATGTAAATACAGAATGGTAAAGGGAGGACAAAGATAGGGTAAATCAACAAAAAACTGGAACTCCAGGAAAGTCCCTGAAGAAAAAAACAAACAAACAAACAAACAAACAAAAAAAAATGAAAAAGCCTTTTGAATGAGTTTTACATCTTGCTAGGAGGTTGAAGCCATTGGAGAAGATGTGGTAAGGTTTTTGTTTTGACATTTTCTATTATTAGTCTAAGAGACTGTCACTTTGTGGGTTCCTTCCTTTCTTGTCAGTTAGATTCAGCTGTAACTTTTCTACCTATAGCATATAATTCCTATTTCTAGTTTTTTTTGGATAGAGAAAGTATGAACTAAAAAAAAAAAATTCCTTTTTTTTATCAAATATATCACACATAAGACCCTTTTTTTTTCTTTTTACTCATATTTCCCTAAATTCTGCCTTCTTTCTACTCTCAAACTTTCTTGTAACACTTGCCCCACTCCACCCCTTAATTTCCCATTAGTTCTCTTTTCTTTATCTCTTCTTACTTTGCATTATGTTTATATAGAAATCAACTCTTCACAATCATTGTGAGGTGGTTAGTATTATTGGATTATCATGCCAATATTATAGATGAGGAAATTGGCTCAAAGAGATTAAATGACTCAAATAGACCATAGAGGTAGGAAGTATTTGGACAAATATTCATAAGTAAGTCAATTTTGACTGTTAAGAAAAATATTCTTTCAATGATTCAAAGCTTTCAATATCACATTGGAAAGAACTTGTTAGTAGGAGCTATTTATTTATTTTTTCTCTTTGCATCCCATGTGACAAGAATTATTTTGCACGTGGCAAGTACCTATTTAAAGGCAGTTGGCTTGACACAAAATGTAGAAACATAATGCTAACTTGGTATATTCTTCCAGAATACAAAGAACTTTTCAGGGAAAAAAAAATCCCTAATCTCTACAGCAAATAGATAAGAGAATATTTTTTAGTCTTTAAAGGTGAAAGTAGAATTCCTGTTTGACTCGTTACATTCAAAGTAAATTTACTAGAAAATCTGTCTCAACATATTTCAACATATTTAATTTTATATTCATAAGACCCTTTTTTTCTTTTGTCCTTTTAAACTCATCCATTATTTCTCTGTATGAAGCTTTGGTAGTTTCATATTCCAAAGACAAAAAGCCCCTTAGGCTGAAAATTGTTTTTCTTAGTTTAGCATAATTTCATCAGTTATAAAAGAAGATACTCATTGAAAGCATATCAAATATTACTTAACATAGGCAAGACAGAATTTATTCATTAGATTAAGGTTGTGTCTCCAATGAGATAGTTAATTTTTTTAATAGACTTTCATCAACTGTTTATTTTTGCCAAAACATTAAAAACTCCAAATAGATACATGCATATACATCCATACACACACATACACACACATATACAAATACACACACAATCATACATATTATATTATTTACTCAAATAATTTTGTAAGAAGCATTTTACATATTTACAATATAGTATTATATTTTTATGGTGCATTATCCTTTATAAATATTTTCTCATGAAAACTTGGTGAGGTAGATAGTATAACTATCATTATGTCCATTTTTTATAAGTGATGTTGCAAGTGATGACACAGAAGGGAGACAAATGTCTTATTTATCATTATGCAAATATTAAGTAGGAAAATTTGAATTTGAACCAAATTTGAACCCAGAACTAGTGTTAGATACAATGCTTACCCTGACTCCTAATTAAAGACTCTAAAAATGAACAGCTAGCCAACTAGGTGGTATCTGAAAATATTTGTATTTGTGTACTATAGTTTATAATAAAGGGTTTGGATATTCCTAGCTAGAGAGCATACAACTAACAGAGGCTGGTTAGAAGGTATTTTTCAGGTTTCTTTTAAATTTCATTTCATAAATTTCACTGAGATTTGGTGATAAGAAACTCAATGATTGTACTATGATTTTGATGGATACAATTCACTAAAAAAATAAGAAAGGAGGGGCAGCTAGGTGGCACAGTGGGTAGAGCACCAGCCATAAAGTCAGCAGGACCTGAGTTCAAATCTGGACTCAGACACTTAACACATCCTAGCTGTGTGGCCCTGAGCAAGTCACTTAACTCCAATTGCCTCAGCAAATAATAATAATAATTTTAAAAATAAAAGAAATAAGAAAGGTAAAGTCTAATGATGCAAACCTGTTTTTCATATTATGAAGGAAGATATGTCTAGGAACCAGAGTCAAAGAAAGGGAAGAGGAAAGATTCTATGAAATGTTTAGTTTACAGTAAAAATAAAAGAAGAAACAGTAATTTTTTCATTGGGTTATAGCATACTCCAATTGGTAAGAAAGAAACTGTATAAGGAGTTTGGAAAATAGAACATACATATGACAAGGCATGAAAAAAGAGTGACAGGATACTAATTACATAAAACATCTATCAATCAATATTTTTCTTCCAGAAACCAAATAGATAATTTCTTGTCTTTTCTTATTGATAATTTCATTGCTGAAAAACTCAAGGAACCAACATAAGGAAAGCCTGTTCTATATCTGGTTGTCACTATTTGAGGGAAATTGGCTGGGATAGAAATCAGAGAAAAGTTGGAGGATGGCAGAGAAGAGCAAGAGCATTCTATTCCAAAGATGTGATAGAGAAGAAGATGAAAAATTTTCATAATCTGTCATGAAACTTAGAATTTGGAAAAGAAGATTTCAAAGCACTTAAAGGACCTCACTTATAAAGTAATATCTCTTAGAGGGCAAAAAGGTCACAAATGATAAAATGCTCAAGAGTAAAACAAAAAAAAATTAAGAAAACAATTCCAGTGATGAGGAAAATAGTATAATTGAGCAGATTAATGTGGATGCAGTGAGAACTCATCAGATTTAAAAATGAACAGTACAGAGTTGGAGAGTAGAATAGATAACAGTTTTTCCTTAATATTTTTACTTTATCCCCCTTTATAAGAGCAAAATAAGTGTGAAACATACTCCTCTAACAATATCAAAGTATTCGTTTTATCAGCATTATCATCTAAACGAACAATTTCCTTATACTTCTTAAGCTCAGCAACAACAAGAAATCCCTGGTGGAGTCTTTTGAAGAAACATCATTAGTTTATGCTTTTCATCCTTATTATCACACCTAAAATCACCACAAACAAGATTGATGTTTTATGTGCGTTTCAGTGTCTCACATCTTTTTATTGACTCCCTTCTATCCAAATCCCTGTATAGAGCTATTAAAAAGATAAGCTACCAACAGGTGGAACTATTTCAGAATATCATTATAAGTGGAGATGAAGCCAAGATAGAGGAGAATAGACAAAACTTTATTTGAGTTCTTTCTGGCATCCCTCAAATCAGCACCAGATCAAGCTTCTAAACTGGTTTTGGAGCGATAGAATACACACATATTTGGAGGAAAGCAAATTTCCAGGAGAATATATTTTTGAACAACTTTAGAAAAGGTTTGCTTGAATAGCGCAGGGGAGGGAGAGGGAGATGAAGGGGGATGCATAAGGAGAGGAAGGATGATGGTGAAGTGGTGGAGCTCAAGCACAGTGCAAAATACTAGGACACTGTGGTGACCATGCTCTAGAGAATTTACTGGGAGGCTCTTAGCCAAAATAAAGGAGCACTAGTTACTCAGTCCTGGATCAAAAGCCAGTGGATCAGCAGATTTGTTGTGAGATATCCAATGTAAATGCACAAGACAAATAATGAGCCTCTGAACCCCAGAAAATTACAGGAATTGGCCATGCACACCAACACCAGAAGGAAGATAGCAGCATTGACCCAAATCAACATAAAGCTACTGTCTCCTGTAGAGAACATTTGGGACAATCTTCCTTTTGCCCTAAGAGATCTTAACATTTAAAAAGTGAGCAAAAAAGCAAAAATAACTCTGACTATAGATAGCTTTTGTGGAGATAGAAAACAGACATCAAACCCTGAGGATACTTAAAAAAAAAAAAATCATCATTAGATGAAACCCCAAAGGGAAATATAAGTTGTTCCCTATATCATAAGGCTCTCTTGGAAGAATTCAAAAAGGATCTTAGAAGATAATTAGAAGTAAAATGGGGAAGGAAAATGAGAATATTGCATGAGATTTTGGAAAAGGAAACACAGAAATTATTTGAAGAAAATTCCTCTAAAAATAAATTTAGTGAAATGGAAAAATCATATACCTCCTTATAAAATAGATTTGAAAAAAAAAATGGAAAAAAGGATATAAGTCCTTACAATATAGATTTGAAAAAGAAACCAACTTATTGAAAAGCAGATTTTGTGAAATGAAAAAAAAATCAATAAACAAAATACCTCATCTAAAAGTTTATTTGACTAAATACAAAAGAAGTTTAAAAAATTAACTGAAGAAAACAATTCACTAAAAATTAGAATTGAACAAATGGAACTGAATGATTTAATGAGACTTCAAGAATCAGCCAAACAAAACCAAAAAATAAAAGAAAATGTAAAATACCTCAGTGGAATAAACAATTGACTTGAAAAATAGATCCAATATAGACAATTATTAGACTACCCAGAAACTACGATGAAAAAAAGAGTCTAGACAAAATCTTTCAGGAAATCATTAAGGATAACTTCCCTGATGTCCTAGAACCAGCAGTTAAAATAGTTATTGAAAGAATTAACTTATCATCTCCTGAAAGAGACTATAAAATAAAAATTTCAATGAATATTCTAGCTAAATTTCTGAATTTTCAGATCAAGGAGAAAATATTACAAGCATCTAGAAAGAAACAATTCAAATATTAAGGAGCCACTATTAGAATTACCCAGGACCTAGCAGCTTCCATTTTAAAGGATCAAAGAACCTGTAATCTGATATTCTGAATGGCAAAGGAACTTGGATTGCAGCCAAGAATCAACTCTACAGGAAAATTAAGCATTGCTTTCAGGGGGAAAGATGGAAATGCGAGGAAAAAGGTGAATTTCATTTATTTCTGATGAAAAGACCAGAGCTGAAGAGAAAATTTGATCTTCAAATACAACCTCAAGAGAACCATAAAAAGGTTAAAAGAAAAGGAAAAAAAAATCTTTTAAAAGTTAAAAAGTTTACATCACTATATGAGAAAATGATATGTTTAACTTTTGATATCTATAACTCTGTTATGAGTATATTTACAGGGTATAGATATTACTTAATTTTTTTGATTGGTTTATTATGATGATATAAAAAACAAACTAGAAGTAGAAAGTGTATTCTACTGGAAGAAGAGGAAAATGGAATTAAAATGTGGTTAATTATATCCCATAAAAAGGCAAAAATGACCTAATACAATTTAGGGAAAGAAGAGGGTGAAAGAGCATTACGTGAATCTTACTCTAATCAAATTTGTCTCAAAGAGAGATTATCAGAATTTCAGACACATTTAGCTTCACAAAGAAACTTGTCTAATGCTTTAGGGTAGCAGGGGAAGAAAGAAAAAGGAAAAGGGAAGACTAATAGAAGAAAAAAAAAAACAGAAGAAGAAAGGGAAAGAAATAATAAAAGGGGAAGAGCTGTAAAAGGGGAGGGTTATTTGAGGTATGTATTAGAAAAAAAAAACTGGAGAGGAGGGAAAGGAGAAAACAAAGAGAAAAGTTTAACTTGGGGAAAACAAAATGGCAGGAAACACAGAGTAAGTAATTTTGACAATGAATGTGAATGTGATGAACTCTCCCATAAAACAGAAGCAGATATAGAAACTGGAAATTGAATGGATGCCCATCAATTGTAGAATGGTTGGGTAAATTGTGGTATATGAATGTTATCGAATATTATTGTTCTGTAAGAAATGACCAGCAGGATGAATACAGAGAAGCTTGGAGAGACTTACATGAACTCATGCTAAGTAAAATGAGCAGAACCAGGAGATCATTATACACTTCAACAATGATACTATATGAGGATGTATTCTGATGAAAGTAGATTTCTTTCACAAAGAAACCTAACTCAATTTCAATTGATAAATGATGGACAGAAGCAGCTACACCCAAAGAAAGAACACTGGGAAATGAATGTAAACTATTTGCATTTTTTGTTTTTCTTCCCCGGTTATTTTTACCTTCTGAATCCAATTCTCCCTGTGCAACAAGAGAACTGTTCGGTTCTGCAAACATATATTGTATCTAGGATATACTGCAACATATTTAACATGCTTGCCATCTAGGGGAGAGGGTGGAGGGAAGGAGGGGAAAAATCAGATCAGAAGCAAGTGCAAGGGATAATGTTGTAAAAAAAAAAAAAAAATTACCCTGGCATGGGTTCTGTCAATAAAAACTTATTATAAAATAAAATTTAAAAAAATAAATAAATAAAAATAACATAAACAAACAAACAAACAAACAAACAAAACAGAAGCAGATAGCAGACTGTATTAAAAGCCAAACTCCTACAATATATTGTTTGCAAGAAACACATTGGAAACATAGTGATACATACAGAGTAAAGGTAAAAGGCTGGAGCAGAATCTATTGTGCTTCAGCTGAAGTGAAAAATGCAGAGGTAGCAATTCTGATTTCAGATCAAGGAAAAGCAAAAAGAGATCTATTTAAAAGAGATAAAGAAGGAAGTTACATTTTACTAAAGGTTACCATAGATTATGAAGTAGCATCAATACTAAACATATATGCACCAAGCGGTATAGCATTCAAATTCCTAGATGACAAGTTAAGAGAGCTGTTAAGAATTAGACTGCAAAATTATACTGGTGGGAGATAGCAACCTTGTTCTCTCAGAAATAGATAAATCAAACCACAAAATAAATAAGAAAGAATTTGAGGAGGTAAATGAAAAAGTTAGATGTGATAGACCTTTGGAGAAAATTGAATAGACATAAAAGACATTAAACTATACAAAAATTCGTCATGTAAAAACCTCAGAATCAAATGCAGAAATGCAGAAATAGTAAATGCATGAAAGTAAAATTTTCATGCAATAAAAGGACATGAAAATAGACCAAAAATTAATTGGAAAGTAAATAATATAATCCTAAAGAATGTGTGGAAGAAATAACAAATCACAGGCACAATAGATGACTTCATCCAAGAGAATGACAATAATGAGAAAACATATCAAAATTTATGGGATGCAACCAAAGTGGTTCTTAGGGGAACTTTTATATTTCTAAATGCTTAATTTCATGAAATAGAGAAAGAGAAGATCAATTAATTGGGCATGCAAATAAAAAAGTTAGAAAAAGAACAACTTAAACCCCTCCCGATTAAATACCAAATTTGAAATTATGAAAATAAAAGTGGAGATTAATAATATTGAAAGTAAGAAATCTATTGAATTAAAAAGCAAAATTAAGAGTTAGTTTTATTTTTAAAAAAGTTGTCTTTAGTTAAATAGATTAGAAAAAGAAAAGAAGAAAATCAAATTGTTAAACATAAAAATGAAAAGAGTGAGCTTTCCACTAATAAAAAGGAAATTAGATCAATAATTAAGAGCTGTATTGCTCAATATATGACACTAAATCTGATAATCTAAGCAAAATGCATGAATGACTAAAAAATATAGATTGGCTAGAATAACAGAGGAGGAAATAAATTACTGAATAGTCCCATTTTAGAAAAAGATCTAGAGCAAACTATAAATCAACTCCCTAAGAAAAAGTCTCTAGGGCCAGATGGATTTACATGTGAATTCTATTAAACATTTAAAGAACAATTAATTCTAATATTATGCAAACTATTTGGAAAAATAGGGAATGAAGGAATCCTAACAAATCCCTTTTATGACTCAAACATAGTTCTGATACCTAAACTAGGTAGGGTCAAAACAGAGAAAGAAAATTTTAGATCAATTTCCCTAATGCATATTGGTGCAAAATTCTTAAAAAAAAAAAACTATTAACAAAGATATTATACCAAATTACCCCAGGATAATACATCATGACTAAGTAGGATTTATACCAAAAATGCAGGGCAGGTTCAATATTAGGTAAACTATCAGGATACAGACTAACAACTAACTAACAAACTAACAAACTAAAAGAAAAATCATATGATTTTCTCAATAGATGCAGAAAAAGCATTTGGAAAAATCCAACAACCATTCATATTAAAAAAAAATACTAGAGAGTATAGCAATAAATGGAGTTTTCCTAAAAGTGAATCAATAGCATCTATTTAAAGCCATCAGCAAGCATCATATGTAATGGGGATAAACTGGAAGCCTTCCCAATAAGATCAGGAGTGAAACAATGTTGTAACTGTCACCACTACCATTTAATATTGTATTAAAAATGACAACATTGGCAGAAAAGAAGAAAAAGGAATTAAAGGAATTAGAGTAGGGAACCAAATTATCACTCTTTGCAGGTGATATGATGCTATATTCAAAGACTCCTAGAGAATGAAGTAAAAAGTATTGTAAACAATTCATAATTTTAGCAAAGTTGCAGGATACAAAATATATCCACATAAATCATCAGCATTTTTATATATTATTAACGAAGTCCAGTAGCAAGAGATACAAAGAAAAATTCCATTGAAAAACAGTAGACAACATAAAATATTTGGAAGTTTACCTGCCAATCTAAGCAACTGACAAAAATGCCAAGTTCTCTTAAATAGGTTGAGCAAATATAATAAAATGACAATACTACCTAAATTAATCTACTTATTCAGTGCCACACCAATCAAACTTCCAAGAAATTATTTTTCAGAACTAGAAAAAGTAATAACAAAGTTCATCTGGAAGAACAAAAGGTCAAGAATTCCAAAGGAATTAATAAAAAATTCAAATGAAGGTGGCCTAGTTGTACCAGACCTAAAACTATATTATAAAGCAGCAGGCATCAAAATCCTTTGATAGTAGCTAAGAAATAAAGTAGTCAATCAGTGGAATAGGTTAGGTTCACAAGACACAATAGTCAATGACTATAGTAATCTATTGTTTGATGAACCCAAAAGACTCCAGGTTCTGGGACAGGATCTCACTATTTGACAAAAATTGCTGGAAAATTGGAAATTAGGTACAGCAGAAACTAGGCATTGACCTACATCTAACACCCTCTACTAAAATAGGTCAAAATGGACTCTTGATATAAACATAAAGAAAGGTATTGTAAGAAAGAACAGATATGTGGAGAAGGAAGGAATTTGTAGGTACATTTTTGAGTACAAAATAGGCAATTTTGATTACATTAAATTAAAAAAGATTTTGTACAAACAAAACTAATGCATACAAGTGTAGAAGGAAAGTAATAAAGTGGAAAAAAATTTACATTCAAGTGTTCTGACAAAGGCCTCATTTCAAACTATATAGAGAACTGACTCAAATTTACAAGAATTCAAGCCATTTTGCAACTGTTAAATGGTCAAAGGATATGAACAGATAATTTTCAAACGAAAAAATTGAAACCATTTCCAGTGACCATTATTTTCATACACCATAATTTATTCAGCTATTCCCCAATTGATAAGCATCTATTTGTTTTCTGATTCTTTGGCACTACAAAAAGAACTTCTACAAACATTTTTGCATATGTAGATCCTTTTCCTCCTTTATGATTTCCTTGGGATACAAATCCAGTAATGGCACTGCTGGATCAAAGGGTATGCACACTTTTATAGTCCTTTAGGCATAGCTCTAAATTGTCTCCAGAATGGCTGAATCATTTCACAACTTTACCAACAATGCATTAGTGTCCCAATTTTCCTGTATCCCCTTCAACATTTATCATCATCTTTTTTCTGTCATCTTAGTCAATCTGAGAGGTGTGAAGATATAACTCAAAGTTTTTTAATTTGCATTCCTCTAATCAATAGTGATTCATCACATTTTTTTAAATATGAGTATAGATGAATTTAATTTATTCTAAAAAAAAGGGAGAAGTACATACATGGGAAAAATAGTAATAGCAGCCAATAATAAAGTATAAAAATACTGCTAATAATATTAATTGGAAGGAATTCCCATCAATTGTGGAATAGCTGCACAAGCTGTGATATATTCATATAATGAAATACTATTGTGAGTTAAGTCATGTTGAATAGGATTACTGCAAGGGGAAAAAAAAAAAAAAAGAGGAAAGACTTGCGCAAAGTTACACAAAGTGAAATGAGCAGAACCAGGAAAACACTCTGCACAGTATCAGCAATATTGTCAACTATGAATGACTCAGCTCTTCTCAGAAACACAATGATCCAAGAAAAATACAAAGGATACATGAAGAAAAATGGACTCTTACTGCATATTGAAGCAAGCTTTTTTCATTTACTTTATTGTTTTTGTCATGGTTTTATGCCTTTTGATTTATTTCTTTTTTATAACTCTAATGTAGATATATTTTATATGATAGCATATGTATAATTGATGTCAAATTGCCTATCATTTTAGGAACAGGTCAGGGAAGGGAGAAAAATTTGGAAATCAAATTTTTGTAAGAATGAATAACTAAAAATTATCTTGACATCTACTTGAAAAAATGCTACTAAAAAAGTAAGATAGTTGCAGATTGAACACTGGCCTGCTCAGAGCCTTCTCACCCTGATAGATAATACTGTTGATAGTTTTTTTTTTTTTAATCTGATCAGTTAATTATTCCCAGAATCTTTATTTAAAAAAAATATATCCAAGCCAGTGATCTTCATACTTTTGTTCTTCTCATGATCTTCTTTTCCATATTTCTTTTGAAATTTTCAGCTTTTTTTAGGTGCTGTCAGTATTTAAATGTAAGCTTCTTGATGACAGAGATAGGAGGCTTTGTTGTTGTTATTGTTGCTATTTTTTTTGTATTTTTTTCTTTTTATTGCTATTTTTTTATTCCAAAACTTTATTACACACTTACTAAATGGTTGCTGACTTGACTTGGCATTTAAATTACTTCATTATCAGGATCTAGGTTACTTTATTTTTCTGAGTTTATCATATAATAGTTGTCCTCCTCTATACACTCTGTATTCCAGGAAAACCTGGTTATTTTCTGTTGAATGTCATTCTATCTTTCTATCTGAACCTTTGTACAAAGAATCTTTATTGTTCTTAAATGCTTACTTATGACTCCCATAGAATATCTGACTCACTTAACAATTTAACTTCTGTCATTTCCACTTTTTAATGTTTATATTTATTTTTAATTTTTTGCATTTCATTTGTTTAATATTTCTTCCAATTACATATAAAACAGTTTTTTCCTTTACTTTTTTTTTTAATTTTTGAGTTCCAGTTTCTCTCCCTTATGCCAATCTCCAAATTAAGAAACCATATGTGAAATTATGCAAAATATTTCCATGAATGTCAAGTTGTGAAACAAAACATTGATCTCCCACCTTAATGAAAATTAAAAACTCTCAAGAAAAATTAAGATTTTGAGAGAGAGAGAGAAAGAGAGAGAGAGAGAGAGCTTCAATATGTATTCAGATACAATCAGTTCCATCTCTGGGTATGGATAGGATTATTCATCATAAATTCTTCAGAATCGTTGTGAATGATTGTACAACTGAGAATAGCTAAGTGATTTTACAGCTGGTCATCCCAGAACATTGCCATTACTTTGTATACAATACATTTCACTTTGCTTGAATTTGTGGAAGATTTTCTAGGGTGTTTTTATTTATTTTTTTTCTGAGAGCATCCTGGTCATCCCTTCCCATAGAAGAATAATAATATTCCATCCTAAACACATGCCACAGTTTATTGAGTCATTTTCTAATTGGTGGGCATCCCCTCAATTTACATTTTTTTGCCCTCACAAGAGAGCTGTTATTAATATCTTTGTACATATAGGTTATTTTTATTTTAAAAATCTTTTTTGGTATTCAGAACTGGTAGATATATTGCTACTTAAAAGAATATGCATAAATTTATAACTCCTTGGGCACAGATCATATCTTTTACTCATTTATCAATTGGAACATGATTATCTTTTATACATTCGATTCAGTTTCATCCATGTTTGAGAAATGAGGTCTTATGAGAGAAACTTGCTTCAAAATTATTTTTACAATTGCTATTACTAACTGCATCTCTCTTCCCTTCCATTTATTCTCTCTTTTCTCCCTGTCCACCTCAAAAGTGTTTTTGTCCTCAGTTTTAGGTGTCTATTGCTGACACATTGGGTTCAGGAGTTTTAGTGTTGGTGAACTTGAAGCCAGAATTTCAGGCAAGATGTTGCAGCCAATGAATTAGTTGTGGTATATGATTATAATACGATACTATTGTACTATAAGAAAGGATGAGAAGGATGTTTTCAGAAAATGCTGTAAAGACTTATATGAATTCATGATGCAAAGTACTGTGTGTGAGTAGAACCAGAGGAATATTGTAGTAACATCAATATTGTATGACAATCAACTGTGAATGAATTTTTTTAGCAATTCAATAATCCAACATAATTCCCAAGAATTCATGATGACAAATATTTTCTACCTCCAAATAAAGAATTGATAGAATTTGAATGCAAATTGAAACATAATATTTTTTCACTTTGGGGGATTTCTTTTTATAACTTAATACAAAAATATGTTTTGCAAGATTATACCTATATTAAATCGTTTGGTATCCCAGGGGGGTGGGGGTGGGGGGAGAGGGTGGGGGTGGGGAAGAATGGAGAGAATTTAAATTAAAAATTTTAAAACCTAATGTTAAAATTGTTTTTATATGAAATTGAAAAAAATACAAAATACTATTTAAAGAAATATTACAGCCAGTCAGCATGACAGAGAAGCCAGGAGAATCTAGAGTACCTAGGACTCAAGTCCAAGGAGAGAGTCTTGTTCTTGAAACTGATAATACTGTGTGCTATAAGATTTGAAAATAGGTATGATCTGCTCAATCCCTTTCCCCTCCATAGACTGAGGTGATGCAAGGAAAAATGAGTATAGGAAATTATATCTCTCATATGTTGGGTTTGTACATATTTGGGGTTATAGCTTTTGAAGCAAATATGTCTGTGTAAAACTTAATCTGACCATTAACGGCTCAGTGGTATAGGGTGCAATCTTACAGCTAAGGGAATGACATTGGTGGGGACTGAAGCTATTTGCAAAAAACCTAGACACCCTTTCCCATTTCCTAACCCCACAATCCCCTTTCAGGGTACTAAAAAACACAAAGAGAGAAATAAAATATAACATACCTGACCTTCAGGTGGTTGGGGCCAGAATGGTCTGTTATATATTCTACAGTCAGTTGGGAGTTATTAAAGTTTTTTTATAGCAGACAAAAAATATACATGGCTTAAAGTCTTCAGAAAACCATTTTGTGGTTCTTTGGAAAATGGATTAAGGAGAAGAAAATTGATAAGGTTGAAATGCAATTAGAATACTGTTAAAATTTACATGCAAGAAGTGATGAGAAAGTTTATTTGATTAATGATTGGGAGAATGAAGGAAACAAGATGCATGTACAAAATGTTTTAATAGGAGAATCAACAAATCTTGGAATTTTTTTTTTTTTTTTAATAAGGAGGGTTAAGGTGAGTGAAGGATAATTCTAAGAAATTAAACCCAAGTGATCAAAAGGAGAATAATGTACTCAGTGACAATAAGGAATTTTTTAAATGGAATAAGTTTTGGAGGAGAAATAAAGTAAGATAAATTTGGAAAACTAGGCTATAATCAAATTTTCATGGCCTTTAAAATCCACTCAAAAATGGAAGAAATAAGAAATCACTAAAAATTCTTGAGCAGTGTGTAGGCATATTATGACTACGGATTTAGGAATATTATTTGACAGTTGAATGGAAGATAAATTAGAAGAGAGACTGAATATAAAGCATGGAAGATAATGCAATGGTCCATACTACAAGTGATAAAAGTTTAAACTAGGGTAGTGATTCCTTTCAGCAAAGTTAACAGAACTTCTTTAACAAGCTATTGTTCTTTTAAGACCTTATACTTAAAGATAACTAATTCTAGCCTGCATAGACAAGAGTAAAATTTATTTCCTAAATTTAGAATCACCTTAAAATTCCTAATCAAATGTTTTCTCCAGCTGGAGTTCAGTATTGAATATTGAAATAACCCAATTCCCAAATTTGATCATTGTTTTTAAATTTGACAGAGTTCTTAAAATTAACAAAACAGACAAACAAATCACACAGAACACAGAACACACATAGACTGTGGAGCAGTCAAATTAACACAGACCAGGGGCACATAGACAAACAAAAAATCACACAGAGTACAGAGCACACCCAGACTGTTCAGCAGTCAAAGTCAGCTCCAGTATGTCCTCCCCTCCCATAATCCAAACGGACTCTGCCTTTTTTTTTTTTTTTTTTGCCAGATGGTGTCTTAAAAAAAAATAGATTTATACTCTAGAATGCCCATAGCTGTGCCAACTGGCATACAGAACCAGATGTGTCTTAGGAGGCAGTCAGGTAGTGTCAACTGCGTCCAGTTTGACACTAATCAAAACCAAAGCCAAAGCACAGACAGACAGACAAAAACAGATCTAGGAGACACAAAACCAGAGGGTATTATCCAATGTCCTGAATAATAACCTTCTCAGAATTCAATGCCCATCATTACATCAGCATTCTATTATTGAGATGCTAAGATTGTGTCTTACTCTCCCCTGGCAGAATAGAAAGTATCCACTGTTGGGTGTGGACCCAGCTAGTGAACTGCTCTCTTCCTGGAGCCTCTGGAGGAAAAGAAAACCGGGCCCAAAGTGAAGACTTGAAATGTTTCTAATCCCTAGTCCCATTCTCAGTTTCTATTATCTCTGTGGGGAACTCCAAAATGTAATGCCAGAGAAACTGAGCAAGAGAGATTAGACACCAATTTAACAGTTTACTGGTACCAAATGGATCCATGGTTGGTCCCAGGGATGAACAAGACTATTGTCTCAAATAATCCAGCCCTGAGTATCCGGACAGCAAGACTCTTTTATAGGATAACAAGAACAATGACATAATGGGGGAGGTATCTGGATGGGGATAACCTAATGGGTGGAGGCACCTAGGATGACACAATGGAGGGAAGTACTTTGAGAGGTTACTGATATTCTAGTGACATCTAAAATGGATAGACCTTTATCCTGTCAAACATTAAGAAGGAATGATTATAGCCTAAAGATATAAAACCTTTATCTCATCAAACATTAAGAGAGAAAGGTTATAACTTGAGGCAGAGTAACTAAATAGTTCAATTGGAGAAACTGAGTCAAGACATTAAAAGGGAACTGGGGCATAACAGTATAAAGAAAGAAGAGGATCAAGGAGAGAACCTTCAGGATTATTTTCAATTAGATGAGTTAAAAATGGCTGATAATCCCCAATAAATGACCTGACAGGACAGTCAGTAAAGCAAATTGACAGGTAATAGAAGAAGCAATAGCTCCATATACTCAGGGAAGAGATAGTGTCCAGTAGAACAAAGGCAAGTGGAGGTATGGAAAAAAGCATTTATGTCACCTAATATGTTGCTAGAATTACTCTAAATGATTTATAAATATGTTTTCATTTAATTCTCATAACAAAATTGTGAGGTAGATATGAACCTTATTTTATAATGCAGAAAACTGAGGTTGGCAGAGGTTGTGACATTCTGTGGGTCCCACAGCTAGTTAGTGTCCAAGGTTGGATTTTAACTCTAGCCTTCCAAACTAATCTAATCCCTAATTGCCACAAAGAATCAAGGAAGAAAAAACAAACACTGAAAGGTCTTTGGATATGGTGATTAAGTGATACTTGATAAGTTTAGAGAGAGTAGTTTTCTTATCTTGATGAGGAAATCAAACAAAATGAGTTTACACTCAAGTCAAACGAAGTTTTTTTGTTTTCCTTTCCTTTGTTTTTATTGTTAAAGCTTGAAGTTGATCTGAGGATCTTAAAAGACAATAAAGAATAAATCATTTGATAGGTTTAGGTAAAAGGTGGGGGAGGAAGAAGGGGAAAAGAGAAAATGAATGAGAAGGTTATTAGAAGAGACAAAAGCACACAGGATATTAAAGATATAGAGGGATAGGACTTAATCAGAACTGGAGTATATGGAGTGAGAATGAGAAGGATGCTGAGAAATTTTGAAACACTTCCTCCTGAATCATTTTACCTTGTTTTTCACATTGTCCAGCCAGATATTATCTCTTCTCTAAGTATGTGGGGCTACTGTCTCTTGGTTCTCATATTACCTTAAGTCTCTTTTTTACTGGATTATCAGCCATTTGTTCTATTAAAAAGAAAGGCAGCAGGGAAAAGTTGTATGGGAGGATTGAAGAAACAAAAGGTTTAGAAGAATTGCTATGCAAAATGTTATTCAGTCAATGAGAAAAAAAGATTCATGAGGCAATGAAACCAAGTGAAAATTATATAACATATATTCATAGTGTACACATTTGATGTTTTGGGACTTTCTCCACAGCTATTAAATAGAATGAAGCTAAGAGAAGAGAAGGGTGATTTAGGTTCATTGTCTGTCAAATCATGAACGATAAAGGAACAAGAGGGCAAAAAACTGAGAGTTGATTATAATGTAAAAATGAATGAGATAATGCAACAACTTGAAGGCACAATGAAGATGAGAATAAGTTTACAATAGTAAAAACAGGAAAGAGAAGATAATTACATTTAATTGAATTTTCAGTTCCTCCCCAACTAATTCTGGCTAAGAAAATTATCTGAAATGGGATAAGGAGGGAGGTGAGAGAAAAAAATGAAGACACAGCAAGTATATAAAACCCTGGGCAAGAATTGAGGACAAATTTCACCTTTATCATTTACTCACTGCTTAATTTAAGGCAAGACACTTCTCTGGGCTCCTAGTACATTTTTATGTGATTCTGCAGTGTTTTAAGATTTGAAATTATTTTACATACATCATATTGATATATATTTGGGATATGTCTGTTATCTTCATCATGTCCCAAGAACACCTTTATGCTAGAAGATCACATCAACCCTGATACTTGTAAGTACACTCTGCTCCTGGAAGCTCTTAAAAAAATCGAATCAAGAGCTCCTCTCACAATCTCTGTTTAAGGAGGGCATACAGGACAACCATTTCTTTATTTCTAGCTTCAATTCTTTGGACTTTTCTAAAATGTATACTTGTGAGCTTCTTTTTCTTTCCATTCCTCTCCCTACTTTTCAGCTTCCTTTTGTGTATCATCTTCTTTCACTAGATTTTAAGTTTAGCTCAGCATGTGGAACATAGTAGGCACTTAATACATGTTTACTGACTGATTGGCACATTGTCTTTATATTCCATTTAAATGAATGTGTAATTTTGGATTAGGATAAAAAAGACTTAATTTTGTTTGTAGTCAGATATTCAGCCAGACAAATCTAGCATAAGCTTGCATTCACAGAAAAATAGTTTCTAAGTAAGGAAGTGTCCATATCACTGTAATGTGCCTTTTGAAAACCTTGTCGGAAACTGTTCGGTACCAGGCTAAAGGGATGACTAATATGTGTGTTAGAAGCAAAGCAAACAAAGAATAGCAACTAGCAGAGTAAAGTGTTCTGAGTTTATGATCTATGTCAGGTGAAGGAATTGGACATGCTTAGTCTAGAGAAAACAAGCCTCAGAGGGGCATTACCGATTTCAGGTATTTGAAGGGCTAGCTTATGTAAGAGGAACTAAAGTTGTTTGACTTGATCCCAGAGAGCAATAGATATAGTAATGAAACTAGTTTATGTTTTATAGCAGGAAAAATCAATCATTCTAACAATCAGAGAAATTCATAATTGGAATGGACAGCTTCAGGAGATGGTGAGTTTTCCCTCTTTAAAAGTCTTGAAGAAGTTAGTCAATTACTTGCTATATATATTATAGTAGAAATTCCTTTTGCATATGGATTTAATTGGATAGTCAACAATGATACTTCTAACTTTCGAATTATTTAGTTATGTGATAATGTTTGATCTTTGTGACAACCTGTGGATAAATATTAAAATTATTATTAGGCACTTTTAACAAATAAAGAAGGTGAGGTTGAAAATTTGAATAACTGATTGGAGGTTATAGCATGTAAGAGTCAAAGATGTAATTAGAATGATAGGCCTTCCTGATTTCAGATTCTTTATTAAATTGAATATCCAAGATTCATTTGTACTAAGAATGCAAGTTAATCACCTAAAGTGTGAATTCAATAGCATATAAACTTTCAATGACATAGCTAAAATTTTTTGTTCATAATATCAATAAAGGGAAGGAAACAATCCCTCCCCATCATTGAAGAGGTTATTGGAGTGTTTGCTGCTGCTCAGTCAGAAAGATAATTTAGGAAGGGCAATTTGAATCATTAAAAGTAAGGAGCACAATTTTTCCCATCAATCACTGACTTAATGGAATGCCAGCACAGCATGGCTGGCACTGACTTAATTTCATGCCCGTCAATAGCTGAGTAGCAACATAGGTTGGAATGAGCAGTAAGTCAAAAGGCTGCAAAAGGAGTGTCAATAAACTGAAACCCAGAATATTACTGAATCCCCACTGAAACCAGAAAAAAAAAAAAAAAAAGGAATTAGCTTCTTTTTAAAAAACTCAGTATAACATGGATTATTTTTTCTTCCTTCCTTTCTATTTTCTAAAAAAAAAAAAAAAAAAAAAAAATCTTAGGGAGCTATTCCACCTAGAAAGAGAATATATGAAAACATCAGAGTACATTAAAATACCTAACTTTTAAAAACAAAACTCATGTATCCCTATGTATATATTTTGCCTAGAGATCGATTCTGTTAAACACTAAAAAAGAAAGTATTCCCTTTTCAAGGTATGGGAACATTTTCCTACCTCTGGGCTATCATTATAATAATGGGATCATACAATTTGACATTTGGGAGATTTTACAAACTTTCTAAGTAAACCTTTTCATCTTATGGATAAGAGAGAGGTCAAGAGAGGCAAAAATGTCTTACCAAAGGCTATATAAATCATGAGTGACCCCTGCAAAGATTAAACCTAGGTCTTTTGCCTATAATTCCAGTTCTCTTTCAAATTTACTCTCTTGACTTTTGCTAGTATCTTGTTTTTTGTTTAACATTATCATTTGCCTATTCATAGATAGTTGAAATAATTTAATATTAAAATCTCCTTCATGATCTTTGGAGTCATGATCACAGGGAACAAATTGCTATTGGTTGAATCAAAGCAAAATCCACCCCCTTCCCCAATAAGTATCATTTAAAGACTGAGTTTAAAAGGGGAATTTTCACACAATTATCTGTAATCTTATGGAGCATATTAATTTAACACTTAGAGGAATTTACAATGCCACTAATTCTTACCTTGTCTTTTATAAACAAGAAAACTGAGGCACAGTGGTGTGAAATTACTTATCCTAAGTCATATAGATTGAAAATAGAAAATAGAAAATGGAGTTTTGCACTGAGAATGCAGTTCTCAGTGAACAGAAAGTCCTGGTAGCTGAGTGAACTACTAAGGTCCATCTGCAAAGACTTTAGTTGATGAAAGCTTATTATATTGGATGTCTTGGTGGGGGCTGGTACAGCAAACAGGTCAGACTTAGTGGGGGCTGGGCAGCCCAAGCAAGTCAAAATGGGGGCTGGATGCTTTTTGACCAGTATTTGTGATTGAATCAAAGGCTCTGGCATCCTGTAAAGACAACTTGTCTGGGGAGGATATGCCTCAGCCAGGAGGGGCTGGGAATCTGAAAGGAATTAGGAAATTCAGTTTCTTAAAGGGACCCCAACCTGCTTCAAATTCATGTCATCCTAAATCTAGATCCTGTGCTCTATCCACTGTACCATCTCATTGTCTTATTTTACCTTGGGGAACCTTAATTTACTTTTCTGAAACAAAGGTAAAAGTTTTATATGATTTAAAAAGTTTTGTCACTAGGAAGATAAATTCAATTCCTGCTTTTGCATTATGTGACCCTGGGAAAAATCATTTAACCTCTAGGCAGCTATTGAAAATGGAAAGCTATAGATTGTTTTCTAAAAGTTCCCCATACTATATAAATCATAGGAAAAAAAATTAAAAAAATAAATAAAAATAAAGACAAAACAAAGCAGACAACAAACTATAAAGGTAGAGATTGGATTTATAACTTAATAGGATAGGGTATTCTTGGATGAAGGGACTTCTATTTAGTAATTCAAGTCAATATCTTTTCTGCGAGTTATAGGTCTAGAAAAGATTAAGTGGCAATATTCTCATCATCCTCATTTATATAATATTTTAAGGTCTGCAAAGGGTATATTATTTAATCCTGATAGAATCACTGTAAGGTAGGTGCTCTTATCTCCATTTTATAAATAGATAATGATGATGATAGATTGATAAATAGGTAGGTAGATAAATTGATAGGTAGACAGATAGGTAGGTAGGTAGGTAGGTAGATAGATAGATAGATATAAATCATTTGTAAGTATTTACTTTATCACAAGCACTTATTTAAGTTCTAGGGATATAAATCTGAGCAACAAACAAGCAAAACATTCCCTTCCCTAAAGGATATTATATTCTAATGGAAAACTACAAGATCTAAAATAGAACTAGAGGGAGGGAAGAGGAGGGGGTATCCATGATGATTAACCAGTAGAGGGAAAAAAAAAAGATTTCAAAGCAGAAGTTTTGTTGTTTTGTTTTGTTTTGTTCTGGGATGGCATGTGTCAATTAAGAAGATACTCGGGTGAAACTAAATAGTTCCATGGTTAGAGCATTGATTTTGGAGTTAGGAAAACCTGAGTTCAAGCATGAAATCAGTCACTTAATGGCTATTGCTTTCCTCCCTTCCACTCTACCACAACACACACACACACACACACACACACACACACACACACACAATAATAAAGAAAAAAATATCCAGGTGTGAGATGGAAAACTTGATGAAACTGTTGCACATTATTAAATAAATATAGTGAGCAAGAATTCTTCCTGGATCCAGGTCTAACTCTCTATCTACTTTACATTTGTAATCCTGTTTTGATGGGTTAATGGGAGGATCACATGCAAGAATTTAAATAACTTTGTGTCCATAAAACCTTATGTGAATATAAACTGTTAGACATATTTGGAGAATTACTTTTTAAAAAAGTCATCTTTGGAATTCTATATTAGCATCTACCATCTTTTCTCCTTTACCTTATATTTCTTGACCCTATGAATGTGTGCTTCACAATTTTCCTTAGAAATAGTGTGCTATTGACGAGGGGGGCCTGAAACTGAAGGACAGGAAAATTTCTCTCAAGTAGAGATGCCTCCTGAGGGAAATAGGATAAACAACTTCATTGTTTTCCTGAGAGATGGTACCACTCCCACTGAAAACACTCACTACTGATTAAATTCTCTATAGAGGTAAAGATTAGTCCACAGACACCATTCAATTCTATTTTAATTGTCCCAAGCTCTAGGATCTACCCATAAAACTAAGTAGCACCAATAAATTTCTTTACAAAATCTCCTAATTGTACTAGGGACTTTTGTCTACTAAGGCAGTCTCTTTCTTAGTGATATTTTCCTATTCTTTGCCACTGATAACTCAAGTTCTTGAATTCTTGTCACTTGGACTCTTCTCTCCCTGTGTTTCTTCCTTTTCTTCCTTTTCCAAGCTCAGTTTCTGACTGGACTTCATCATTACTGGGGGGGGCAGCTAGGTGGCATCAGCCCTGAAGTCAGGAGGACCAGAGTTCAAATCTGGACTCAGACACTTAACACGTCCTAACTGTGTGACCCTGGGCAAATCATTTAACCCCAATTGCCTCAGCAAAAAAAAAAAAAAAAAAGGAAATAGTGTGTTACTGAGAAAGTAAATTGCATTTTGAATCTAAGTAGAAACCTATACACTCAGAAATGTAGCAGTTTATTTGAAAACTTTAGAACAATGAAAAAAGTAAAAGATGAATTAAAATTCAATTAATAGCAATTCCGCAAAGAGAGGATCAACCACACCCATAGAGCAAAAATTCCTAGCTTGATCTCAGATAGACTGGGTCCAGAAGGACACTCTACTACCCAAACACAGATTAGTACAGACTTTAGCCTCTAACAATATCTGTGAGCTTCCCCAAGCAAGGATAGTTTCCTCTGATCATTACAATGCTCTAAGAAGGGCTGCCAGACCTTATTAATTTTCTCTTTGCTCTGGCTTTGAGATTTATGAAAAAATTAACACACATTTCTAAAAGCCAGATGGTATTCCAAGCCACCTCTTAAGGAAAGACATCTTTGCTCTCCTTAAAGAAAATAGCAATATTACTTTTCAAATAGTCTTATTAACTTAGACATGGCATCTGCATAATCTTTTAAGGGTAGGTTGTATAAAACTGCCTTGGGCAATACATGTCTCCTTTAACTTTTGAAGGTATTTTGCTACAATGGGTTTTCTTTGAGGTTGGACTTATGAATTTTGGAATTTTACTATGTAGGGTATGCTAGAGACAGCTTATTCAGATTGTTAAATTTGTGTGTGTATTTATACTCTGCAATTTAGCAAATTCTATAAATCACACTTTAATTTATTGTTTTTTAATTATCTACACTTAATAGTATGGGGAAATGGTAATAATACAACTTTAACCTAAGATGTGAAGTAGCTGATGGTTCAGGATAGAGCACTGGACCTGGTGACAGAAGACCTAAATTCAAATCCAGCTTTATACACATCTTGGTTGTGTGATCTTGGGCAAGCTCTTAAACTTTATTATCAGACCAAAGCATCAACTGGAGAAGGAAATGGCAAATTACAATTTGCTTAGAAAACCCAATGGATAATTACAGTTCATGAGATTACAAAGAATGACACATCTAAACAAAAGCAAACCTAAAAGTGTGCCTGTTGTGCCACAGTTCTCTTTTAATGTCCTGACCCAGTTTCCCTAATTGTCTTATTCAGTTACTCTGACTCAGGTTATAACCATTCCCTCTTAATGTCTGATAGGATAAAGGTCTTATATCTTAGATTTCAAGCTATAATCAATCCCTCTTAATGTGTGATGGGGATAAAGGTCTTTATCCATTTTAGATGTCATTTGAATATCAGGAGTGGTGCCTCCCCCATTAGGTCATCCCCATCCAGGTACCTCCCCCATTATGTCATTGCTCTTGTTACCCTATAAAAGAATCTTGTATCTGACCTTCAGGGCTGGATTCTTTGAGAAGATAGTCTCATTCAGCTCTGGGGCCAAACTATGGATCCATTTGGTCCCAGTAAATCTCTCCATTAAATAAATTATTAAATTGTTTTCTAATCTCTATCTTGCTCAGTGTCTCCAGCATTACATGTCATGACTTCTTAGAGAGCCATCAAGTAGCATACCACCAAATATGAGTAAGATCCTTTCAAAAGTTTTATAATATTTAATTTATTCTTTCTTTAAAAGCTGCACTCAGGAAAAATGTTTCATCTAAAATTATTTACATATCTGCTTTAGGTGGATGATTTGAAAATATATATGTCAAGTCCCCAACTAACCTCTATTACTCATTCTTTTTTGGATGTTTATCTTGTGAATTGCTAATTGATTTATTATGATCCAATAATTGGGCAGTGGAGAGATGCATTCCCTCTTGAGGAGGACATATAGGTTTCTCAGTCCACTCTTATTTCTACCAATAGATTCACAGTATATGCTTAACCATGATAGGAGTTTCTACAAATAGCCCATCTCTGGTGCCCACCCAAATTTATGGGTTAAGGGAAGGTAACTGCTGATTAAATTGAAGCTGAAAATTGGAAAATTCACCAGAAAAGACAGCAGTTACAGTAAGAGGAGAGGAAAGGTTTTTTTTTTTTTTTTTTTTTTTTTTTTTTTTTTTTTTAATAGCTTTTTATTTACATATGCATGGGCCATTTTTCAACACTGACCCTTGCAAAATCTTCTGTTCCACATTTTCTCCTTCCCTCCATCCCCTCCCCTAGATGGCAGGTATTCCATACATGTTAAAATATATATTAAATCCAATATATGTATACATATCCATACAGTTATCTTGCTACATTAGAAAAATTGGATCTAGAAAGAAAGAAAAAAAAAAAAAAAACCTGAGAAGGAAAACAAAAATGCAAGCAAATAACAACAAGAAAGAGTGAAAATGCTATGTTGTGGTTCACATTTAGTTTCCAGAGTCTTCTCCTTAGGTGTAAGTGGTTCTCTTCATTACTGAAGAATTGGAACTGGTCTGAATCAATTCATTGTTGAAGAGAGTTATGACCATCAGAATTGATCATCATCTAGTCTTGTTATTGCCATGTATAATGATCTCCTGGTCCTGCTCATTTCACTCAGCATCAGCCTTTCCAGGCCTCTCTGAAATCATCCTGTTGGTCATTTCTTACAGAACAATAGTATCCCATAACATTTATATACCATAAATTAATCAGCCATTTTCCAATTGATGAGCATCCATTTAGTTTCCAGTTTCTAGCCACTACAAAGAGAGCTGCCACAAACATTTTTGCACATATAGGTGAGGGGAGTAAAGTTACAAATATATATTTAATAATGCACAGAGAATAGAGAGGCAGCTGGCCTGGTAAAGGGCAAAGGAGACAACATGGAGTATGAGGATGGAGTAGGAAAAAGAGGCAGGTATTATGGATAAGAGAAGGGGAAAGGGACACACAGAATCACAGATGTAATTATAGGTGGGAATTTGAGGCACTTGGACGATTTGTACCCATAGAAACTGAAAGAGTGATAGGTAAGTGTTTATGGTCCATTTTATGGGATTTTGGTGTTGAGATGGATTAATTCTTACCAATGCTACCTCAAGCATTCATTAACAAATCCACAACATCTCAATGTTGCATGAGAGTTTTATTTGATTTATCGATTGAGAATAATTAGTGGGACCCTTAGGCCATTACATTAGTGTTTGGTTGACTTTCTATAATTTAGCAAAAAGTCTCAGAATGTGGTCTCAGTTAATTTATGCAGCAGTTGTTAAGTGGTTCTTAGGTTCCCCTGGTTTATGAGTTTGCAAATAACTATTATGCTCCCTTACTTTATGATACAATTTGTGACTTCCCCTTTTGCAATCTTACTTCCTATTGTTATCTTATACAAGGTATTTATACACATATGTATTAAATTAATTTCAAGTGGAGAGTTTTCAGGGTAAGGATCAGAACAAGAAAAAAAAAATATATATATATATATATATATTTGTATATTATTCCACCATTTTTAGGTTCTTTCTACCACTACTTCTATGATCCCATGATTTCTAATTCAACAAGTCCAAATAAAAAAATTAACATCTTCCCCAATCAATTGGATTTTCTTTCTGACTTTTCTTTCTCGCTAATCTTCAGCGATTCTTAATTACTTACCAAAAAAAAAAAAAAATCTAATAAAATTCCTCTACTTTTCATTGACAATATCAGCATCTAGTACTATTTTATCCAATCTCCTTTTCCATCACTCTAAGACATGAAAAAACACTCTTGCTATTCAGGCTAGTCTGTTCACTGTCCCATAGCTCACTTAATTCATTCCACCTTTGATGTTTTCAAAGTGTTCTTTTTACTAGTATAGGCAATGATTCCTTTCTCCTTACCCAAAACAAACACATTTTTAGATTTCAGTTCTAGCCCCTTCTCCACAATAATGGTTCTTCCAATTACCTTAACCCATTGCAATTTTTCCCTCTCATAAACTGATATAGAAACTATTGTCTTCGTTACTTATTTGGCCAATTAACCAAAAGAAGCTATAAACTTTTTTTCTATCTTCTTTCTCTTCACCCATATTGACTCTTCATCTCATGTAAATTAAGTACTCTTTTCCCTCTAAGTTTCTTTTCAAATTATATAAATCAATCCTGCCTACCATTAAACTTTATACATCAATTTCCGTTTTAAACTCTTGTACACTAATGCCAAAGGGAATTTAAATATAAAACAGATTATAAAAAGTAGAAGGTGTTTTTAATAATTATGAAATAACATGGCAGATGAGAGAGTGTCCAGGTAATTGATATGGTAGTCCAGTGGATAGAACACTGGGCTTGGAATCAGGAAAACCTTAATTCAAATCCAGTGTCAAATACTTCTTAGCTATGTGACCCAGGGCAAGTAATTTAATCCCATTTGCCTCGGTTTCTTCATCTATAAAATGACCTGGGAAAGAAAATGGCTCATCATTCCAGTATCTTTGCCAAGAAAACTTCAAATTGAGCCATGAAGAGTTTCACATGCAGGAAACAAATGAACAACAAATATACCTAGTACCCATCTATATCAACTGATCATTTTATTACCTCTTTTTGTAGCAGTGAAAATTAAGAGAAGGCAACTTTTTTTTGTCTCCTACTCTCCTGACAATCAGATTATAAACAGAAACAATCAATTGCAATAAAATGCAAGGAGCATTTCACAAAAAACAGATATTGAAATATACAACACTATAGTATACTGTAGTTTTATTTTTACTGGATTGATTAGATTTGGAATAAGGAATGTTTTTTGTAGAAAAAAAAAAAAACTCCCTTATTATCCATGTAGATTGGTATTCTTTTTTCAACTGAAAGTCATAAAGTTTCCTGTGAAACTAAGAGGTTAAGTAATTTCACCAGAGTCATATGTTGAAGTTACTTAATTTCTTAGTAGTGTATTGAACATATGTCAGAAGCAGATATGGAATCTAGATCCTTATAATTCTTAAATTGTGTCTCTATCCAATATAGCACATTAAGTTTTTTATAATTTTTAAATTGTGTTTCTAACTAATATACCACATTAGGTTTTATAATGTTTGATCCTTACTATGTTGATTCACACTTTATGCAAACTTTCTTTATGTGAAACAGAGAATTTCTGTATTAACATTAACATAAATACCATAAAATTTGTAATTTATAATTTCTGCCACTGATCTTAAAATCTATTTTTTTGTTTTATACTTTAATTCTTATTTATGTTTTTATTTTAATATCACTTTAGTTTTCTAATACATCAATAGATTAAAAAGTTTTTAAAAGAGAGGGAAGGGAAAGTAGTGGAGCAAAACTAATGCCTGTTAGCTGAATCTGGTCCATAATCTCTCCCCTCCCCAAATAAGGGAGTCATGTTGTAATAACTCTTCTGTGGGGAGGACTTTGCTCATTATCATTCCACAGCATTTCATTTCAATTTATGTAATTGTTTTACTTTCCATTTACATTGCTGTAGTTATTGTCCATATTGTTCTACTGAGTCCACAGTTTACATGAGTTTTACCATGTGGCTTTGTATTTTTCATATATATTATATTTCACAATGAAGAAATATTGCATTCCATTTTTGTATGAAAGATATTCTTATTAATTAGGCATTTAATATTCCTCTATTTTGTTTTCAATTCTAGCTATTTTTTAAAGTGCTGCTATAAATGATTTAGTATATATAGAAACTTAAAAAAAATTGGTAATCCCCTCCCCCCCAACCTCTATTTGTGGTACATATGTTCAGTGGCGTCACTGAAGCAAAGGATGTGGATATTTTAGCAACTTCATTTTTCAGCACAATTCCATTCCTTTATGGTTGGATAAGTTCTGTATTTTAATATTGTTACCTTTTTATCACTCCTTCTTATCTTCTTCAATTTGCTGTATGTGAGATAAAATCTCAGAGCTGGTTTAATATGCATTTCTATTATTATAGTTTATTTAAGATTATTGATTTCAATTATTCTATTTTTTGTTTATGATTTTTGTCCATTTAACTATTAAACAACTCTTTTTAATCATACATATTTATGTTAGTTCCATTTAAATTTTTAATGGCATACCCTCATCAGTAATAATTGATGTGAAAATCCCTTCCTATTTGACAACTTCTCTTCTTGTCCTAGTTGCATTTATTTAAGCATTCTTTATTTTCAGAGATCATTAGTGAAAACTCAATTTTCAAATTTGTATTGTTCCAAGACTATGAAATCTAATATATCAAATAATTAAAAGCCTACGTTTCTAATGTTTTCTAGGATTTTGTGTCCCATTTAAATTTTTTCCTATAATCACAAATAATCTTAGCATACCTTTCATGTTATCTAAGAAGATTTAAATATGAAAAGGATTGTAAAAAATAGAAGGCGTGTGAAATCATTATGCAATAAAATGACAGATGAGAGAGTGTCCAGATAATTGATATGGTGGTCCAGTGGATAGAACACTGGGCCTGGAGTCAGGAAGATCTTAGTTCAAATCCAATGTCAAACACTTACTAGTTGTGTGACCAGGGCAAGTAATTTAACCCCATTTGCCTCAGTTTCTTCATCTATAAGATAATGGCTAATCATTCCACCATCTTTGCCAAGAAAACTTCAAATAGGGCCATGAAGAGTTTCACATATAGGAAACAAATGAACTACAAAAATACCAACTGCCCATTTATATTCATCACAGCATAAAATTTATTAAAGACAAAATTATAAACTCTTACTTATTATTAGGTATTACATTATATGTGCCAATAATAATAATATGATAAAGATTTTGCTTTTATAGATTGATTTGTAACTTACCAATTAATCTATACATTTGCTTTCATTTGAACATTACAATAATTGTGGTAAAAATGTGATATGTGGTAAAAAGACAGATATTGTTCACATTTTAGTTTTATAAAAACTGAGGTCAAGACACATAAGAGCAATTTGCCAAAGTTCACATCACTAGGAAATGACAAAACAGGGATAAGAACCAGGGGCTATTAACTTCAAGCCATTTCTTTCCATTAGGAGACATATATCCAAGCATGATATTGACCCTACAGTCTTGGAAGGCCAAAGAGACACGTAGGCTCGTTACTTTTTCATCAAATGTGTACAAATTTTTAGAGACTCATAGATATGACTTAATTTTATCATTATTAACAAAACTTGAAAGGTAGGTAAAGTAGGTATTACTATCTGCCTTTTACACTGAAAATTTATAAAATTCACAATCTTATCAATGAAAGCACTTTTCCACAAGCATATTACAATCTTTATACCTTAAAAAACTTCTTCAGAGCTGTAATATGTGAAAAACTCATAGTTTTATAAAATACTTCATGATGAGTTCCTTTAAGATTAATTAGGTTAGTTTTTAGAAAATAAAAATGTAGTCTGTTACTTGTGCAAATCAACATATTTTGAGTTTTATATGATCTGTCAGAGGTTGTGTTTATCTATCATAGCCCTTCAGGAGAGCAAGATCACCTCCATTTCCTGAGAAAACATTAGCATAGCTACTGTACTGAATACTGATCTTATGGGGAAGGAACATTTGATATTAAAAGATTAAATAAATTGCAAAACTACAAATAGAATTTTAGGAGCAGAATTCAGATCACCTGATTCTTTTTTTTTAGTACCCTTTCTATATAACAACTAGATTCTGATGTTTTCACTTTTCTTTCCTACTTGGAAAGCACTGGAATTCAGCACAAAGCTCATCATCCTATTTAGTCATACCTAAGTTTGAATTGTGGTCAAAATTACAGTTTAAATGAGAAACAAAACAAAACAAAACAAAACAAAAAAAAGTGTTGCCTTCTATGAATAGGAAAAAGAGCATAGATGTATACAGTTTAAATAGATATGTATCATCAATATATTGCCATATTGAAACGGTATTACAACACTAATAGCAATAATGATAATTATGTAATTTTGAAATGTTAGTTCTCATTCTCAATTTAAGTAAGGTACTGATTAAAATAATTAAATACACTTTATTTTACACTTTGAATTGTGAATTTTAATTGTAAAGCACATTGGTTTGAAATGTAGGGAATCTAATTTACCAATAAAAAACAAGAAAGGAAGAATGGATTAAAAAAATCTAACTAATGAATCAGGAAAATGAGTTCAAATCCTATCTTTAATAAATGTTATGTTATGTCATTGTTGAAAAAAGACACATCCATCACAGTTGATCATATTGTTTTTGCTGTGCACAGTGTTTTCTTGCTTCTACTTCACTTAATATCAGTTCTTATGCCTCTCCAGGCCTTTCTGAAATCATCCTGCTGATCATTCCTTATAAAACAATAATATCCCATTCAGCCATTTCCCAACTGATGGATGTTGACTCAGTTTCCAGTTCCTTGTCACTACAAAAAGGGCTGCCACAAACATTTTTACACATGTTGGATTTTTTCCCTTTTTTGTAATCACTTTGGGATACAGACCCAGTAGAGACACTGCTGGTTCAAAGAGTATTCACAGTTTGATAGCCCTTTGGGCATAGTTCCAAATTCTTCTCCAGAATGGTTGGATAAGTTCACAACTCTACTAATAATGTATTAATGTCTCAGTTTTCCCACATGCCCTCCAACATTTATCATTATCTTTTCCTTTCATCTTAGCCAATTTGAGAAGTGTGTAGTGGTATTGTAGAATTGTCTTAATCAAATGTGTTCTTAATCACTCTTACTATAGTAATCAGAGTGCAAAAGTATATCTCATTATATTGAATTCAATTGACTGTATTTGCACACCACACTTAATTTTGAGAAAACAAAAGTAAAGGAAGCTGACATATATTTTGTTCTCACCAGTACGTAGCAAATTTCACAAACAGATGATCCAATCTATTTAAGGGGATCATTTCAGTCAGTGGAAAGACACTTCTCTGGTAAGAACATCAGTATTTTTTTTTTTTCTGTGAACTTTTTTTTCTTTTTTTGATTAAAGCTTTTTATTTTAAAAAAATATATGCATAGATAATTTTTCAACATTAATCCTTGCAAAGCATTGTGTTCCAATTCCCTCCCTGTTCCCTTACCTCCCTCCACTAAATGGCAAGTAAACCAATATATGCAAAACATGGTAAAATGCATGTTAAATCCAATATATGCATACATATTTATAAAATTATCTTGCTGCACAAGAAAAATCAAATCAAAAAGGAAAAATATTAGAAAGAAAATAAAATGCAAGCAAACAACAACAAAAGGAGTGAAAATACTATGTTGTGAGCCACACTCAATTTCCACAGTCCTCTCTCTGGGTGTAGATGAGTCTCTTCATTGCAAGATCATTGGAACTGGCCTGAACAATCTCATTGTTGAAAAGAGCCATGCCCTGGACCCACACTTAACACCATATACCAAGATAAGATCAAAATGGGTCTATGACCTAGGCATAAAGAACGAGATTATAAATAAATTAGAGGAACATAGAATAGTTTATCTCTCAGACTTGTGGAGGAGAAAGAAATTTGTGACCAAAGATGAACTAGAGACCATTACTGATCACAAAATAGAAAATTTCGATTACATCAAATTAAAAAGCCTTTGTACAAATAAAACTAATGCAAACAAGATTAGAAGGGAAGCAACAAACTGGGAAAACATTTTCACAGTTAAAGGTTCTGATAAAGGCCTCATTTCCAAAATATATAGAGAACTGACTCAAATTTATAAGAAATCAAGCCATTCTCCAACTGATAAATGGTCAAAGGATATGAACAGACAATTTTCAGAGGATGAAATTGAAACTATTACCACTCATATGAAAGAGTGTTCCAAATCATTATTGATCAGAGAAATGCAAATTAAGACAACTCTGAGATACCACTACACACCTGTCAGATTGGCTAAGATGACAGGAAAAAATAATGATGAATGTTGGAGGGGATGCGGGAAAACTGGGACACTAATGCATTGTTGGTGGAGTTGTGAACGAATCCAACCATTCTGGAGAGCAATCTGGAATTATGCCCAAAAAATTATCAAATTGTGCATACCCTTTGATCCAGCAGTGTTTCTATTGGGCTTATATCCCAAAGAAATACTAAAGAAGGGAAAGGGACCTGTATGTGCCAAAATGTTTGTAGCAGCCCTGTTTGTAGTGGCTAGAAACTGGAAAATGAATGGATGCCCATCAATTGGAGAATGGCTGAGTAAATTGTGGTATATGAATGTTATGGAATATTATTGTTCTGTAAGAAATGACCAGCAGGATGAATACAGAGAGGACTGGCGAGACTTACATGAACTGATGCTAAGTGAAATGAGCAGAACCAGGAGATCATTATACACTTCGACAACGATATTGTATGAGGACATATTTTGATGGAAGTGGATTTCTTTGACAAAGAGACCTGAGTTTCAATTGATAAATGACGGACAAAAGCAGCTACACCCAAAGAAAGAACACTGGGAAACAAATATGAACTATCTGCATTTTTGTTTTTCTTCCCGGGTTATTTATACTTTCTGAATCCAATTCTCCTTATGCAACAAGAGAACTGTTCGGTTCTGCAAACATATATTGTATCTAGGATATACTGCAACATATCCAACATATAAAGGACTACTTGCCATCTAGGGGAGGGGGCAGAGGGAGGGAGGGAGGGAAAAAAAATCGGAACAGAAATGAGTGTCAATATAAAGTAATTATTAAATAAAAATTAAATTTAAAAAAAAAAAAAGAAAAGAAAAGAGCCATGCCCATCAGAATTGATCATCTTATAATTTTCTTAGTTGCTTTGACTGCATCACACAAATTTTGGTATGCTGTCTCATTGTTGTCATTCTACTGGATGAAATTATTGATTATAACTATGATTTGTTGTTTAATCCACTCATTCTTTAGGATTAGATTGGTTAGTGTCCAATTAATTTTTTGGTCTATTTCTTCTGGCCTTTATTGCATGTAATTTTTATTGCATCATGATCTGAAAAAAAACACATTCACTATTTCTGCCCTTCTGAATTTGATTTTGAGTTTTTATGCCCCAACATATTGTCAATTTTGTATAGAAAACATGTACTGCCAAGAAAAAATTATATTCTTTCTGTCTCTATTCAATTTTCTCCAAAGTTTTATCATCTCTAACTTTTCTAGTATTCTATTTACCTCCCTAACATCTTTCTTATTTATTTTGTGGTTTGATTTGTCTAATTCTGAGAGAGCAAGATTGAGATCTCCCAGTAATATTGTCTTCCTGTCTAATTCTTGTAGCTCTCTTCACTCTAGGAATTTTTATGCTATACCTCTTGGTGCATATATGTTTAGTATTTTTATTACTTCATTATCTATTGTAGCTTTAAGTAAGATGTAGTTTCCTTTCTTATCTCTTAATCAAAACTACTTTTTCTTTTGCTTGATCTGAGATCAGGATTGCTACCCTTGTTTTTTTTTTTTTTTTTTTTTTTTTTTTTTTTTTTTTTTTACTTCAGCTGAAACATAATGGATTCTGTTTCAGACTTTTACTTTTATTGTAAATGTATCACTCTGCTTTAAGTGAGTTTCTTGTAAACAACAAATTTTAGGATTCTGGCTTTTAATCCAGTCTGCTTTCCACTTCCATTTTATGGGAGAGTTCATTCCATTCACATTTACAGATAAAATTACTAACACTGAATTTCCTGCCATCTTGTTTGCTCTCAGTTATATTTTTCCTCTTCTTTTTCTCCCTTTTCCTCCTCCCCAGGATTTTGTCACTGATCACTCGCTCCCTCAAGCAGCCCTTCTATTTTTCAGCTTCTCTCCCTTTCCTATACTTTTTCTCTTCTACTTCTATTCTCCTTTTTGTTAGCCTGACCCCTTCCCCTTCTACTTATTTACAGAGTTAAACATGCTTCTCTGTGAAGCTAAATGTGTCTGATATTCTTTTTGTTGGTCAACTCTGATGAGAATAAGATTTACACAATGCTCTTCCCTCTCCCTTCTTTTTTTCAATTGCAATGTCTTTTTTGCCTCCTCATGAGATATAATTTACCCCATTTTACCTCCATTTTCCTCTTCTTCCAGTAGAATCACTTTTCCCCCTCTAGTTTCTTTTTTTAAATAAACACAATAAAATCAAATTATAATTGCATACTTTAAGTATATGCATAACAGAAATACAAATATCAAGAATTAAACAAATTATCTTCCCATATAGGGTATACTTTTTAACTTTTAAAAGAAAAGAAAGTTAATTATTATTTTCTTTTTATCTTTTTTATGCTTCTGTTGAGTTCTGTATTTGAAGGTCAAATTTTCTGTTCAACTCTGGTGTTTTAATCAGAAATAGATTAAATTCACCTGTTTCATTGAATGTCTCTCTTTTTCCTTGAAAGGTAATTGTTGGAATCCTTACTAACTACTAACTAATTAGAGTTGATCTAATCTTACAAGAAGATGTTTTGGCCAGAACCTGAAACAAGGTACTAAGTAAAACTAATTAAGACAAGGCTTGTGTTCACACCTTTACTCATTGGAGTCCACAAGTATGCTAGATTCACAAAGTACACTTTCTAACTTCAAGGGAGTCCACACCTCCCTTAAAGCTCATTGGGCCAGAGAGCACTATGGGAGAAAACCCATGTGTTGGAATCCTTACTAACTGCTAAGTAATTAGAGTTGATCTAATCTTACAAGAAGTTGTTTTGGCCAGAACCTGAAACAAGGTACTAAGTAGAACTAATCAATACAAGGCTTGTGTTCACACCTTTACTCATTGGAGTCCACAAGTATGCTAGCTTCACAAAGTACACTTTCTAACTTCAAGGGAGTCCACGCCTCCCTTAAAACTCATTGGGCCAGAGAACACTATGGGAGAAAACCCATAATCCCATTCTCTCAGAAGAGGCAGATAAAAGGCCAGCGATGAGGGATCTATGGCAGAATACATTTTTTCCTCTTGGCTGGCTGATCGCGCTGGACTCGAGAGGAACGACTCTGGTGCAGAGAACACTTTGACGGATTTCAGTGGAGCTACGCCAGAAGCCCTCTCTCCGTGGCAAGTTGGTGGCTGGGCTCCCCAGAAGGAGATAAGAGAGACCTTCCATCTCTGTCTTGGTTGGAGGCAGAAGAAAGCAGAGGCAGAGGCTAAAGGACAGAACCTTTGGATTTGGAGACATCCGAAGGGCTCCAAGCCTCTAAACCGGCTGTGCTCTGAGAAGAACAAACTCCAACATTTGAACTCTAACACCCATGGGTTCTCTGGCCCAATGAGCTTTAAGGGAGGTGTGGACTCCCTTGAAGTTAGAAAGTGTACTTTGTGAAGCTAGCATACTTGTGGACTCCAATGAGTAAAGGTGTGAACACAAGCCTTGTCTTAATTAGTTCTACTTAGTACCTTGTTTCAGGTTCTGGCCAAAACATCTTCTTGTAAGATTAGATCAACTCTAATTAGTTAGCAGTTAGTAAGGATTCCAACAGGTAATAGTCAATTTTTCTGGATAGTTGATTCTTTGCTGCAATCCCAGTTCCTTTGCCTTTCAGAATATTGTATTCCCTGCCCTTCAGTCCTTTAAAGTGGAAGCTGCTAGGTCCTGGGTAATCCTGATTGTGGCTCCTCAATATTTGAATTGTTTTCTTCTGGCTGCTTGCAATATTTTCTCCTTGATTTGATGATTCTGAAATTTAGCTCTGATGTTTCTTGGAGTTTTCATTTTGGGGTCTCTTTCAGGAGATGATCAATGTATTCTTTTAGAGGTTTTTTTTACCCTCTGGTTCTAGGTCATCCAAGCAATTTTCTTTGATGATTCCCTGAAAGATGATGTCTAGGTTCTTTTTTTTATCATGGTTTTTAGGAAGTCCAATAATTCTTAGATTGTCTCTCCTAGATCTATATTCCAGGTCAGTTGTTTTTCTAATGAAGTATTTCACATTTTCTTTATTGTTTTTATTTTCATTTTTTTTTTTTTTTGGTTTTGCTTTACTGATTCTTAAAATCTCATTGAGTCATTCATTTCCATTTGTTCAGATATAATTTTTAGTGAATTTTCTTTAATTAGCTCTAAAGTCCAGGCTAGCTCCCTGGAGACTTCAAGAATAGCTGGAATTAGGATAAGTAAAAATCCTTAGTCTTTAGGGGGAGAATTGAAGGAGACAGACAAACTGCCAGAGGCTTGCTACTAACCTTTCTCCTCCTCCTCCTGCCAGAAAAGTGAGTCTGGCTCCTCTCTAATCCTTCCAGTATACAGCAATCCATCCTTATCTGCATACACCAAACATTGAGCTATCAGGGAACAGTAAGAAGGACCATTTTTGCAAATGTATGCTAATAGAATCATTGCCTAACAGGTAATTAGCCGTAAGTGCTTTGTTTTCTGATTCAAGCACACCAGTTAAAGAATTTCAGCCCTTTATAATTAGCTTTTTTTCTCCTTTTACATTTGGACAATTGAACTTTTATATGAATTGTTTTATTCATTGATTTTTTTTTCCATTTTACAGATTGTTTTTCAATAAATTGGTTTCTTTTTTCATATCTATTTTGTAAGGAGTTATATGCTTTTTCCATTTCATTAAGTCTATTTTGAGGAATTGTTTTCAGATAATATCTGGTTTTTCTTTTCCATACCCTCTTGCAAAGATCTCATTTCCTTTCCCTATTTTCTTCTAACTCTCAAGATCCTTTTTGAATTCTTCCAAGAGAGCCTTGTGAAATGGGAACCAACTCATATCACCTTTTGGGGCTTCATCTGGAGTTAATTTGTCTTTAGGATCCCCCAAGGTTTGAGGTGTGTTTTAATCTTTCTCCATAAAGGCTTTCTATGGGTTATTTTTGCTTTTTTGCTCCTTTTTTTTTTTTTTGAGGTGTGTTCTAAAGTTAAAGGGGCCACAGCTACTTTAGTTTGCCCTGTGGCAGTTCTGCTGACTGACTTCTGGTGCTAGGTAGGCATGGCCAGGTCCACAGTTCTTCTGGGGCTCAGTGGCTCATAAGTTCCCTTTTGTATTTGCTTTGGGTGTCTTGCACCAAATTTGGTGACCCATTAGCTTGCAACCAGGACAGAATAGCCTAAGAGACATGTTGGAATCTTACAAGAAGTTGTTTTGGCCAGAACCTGAAACAAGGTACTAAGTAGAACTAATCAAGACAAGGCTTGTGTTCCCACCTTTACTCATTGGACTCCACAAGTATGCTAGCTTCACAAAGTACACTTTCTAACTTCAAGAGAGTTCACACCTCCCTTAAAGTCATTGGGCCAGAGAGCACTATGGGAGAAAACCCATAATCCCATTCTCTCAGAAGAGGCAGATAAAAAGCCAGTGATGAAGGATCTATGGCAGAATACATTTTTTCCTCTTGGCTGGCTGATCGCGCTAGACTCGAGAGAAACGACTCTGCTGCAGAGAACACTTTTGACGGACTTCAGTGGAGCTACGCCAGAAGCCCTCTCTCTGCGGCAAATTGGTGGCTGGGCCCCCCCAGAAGGAGATAAGAGAGATCTTCCATCTCTGTTGGAGGCAGAAGAAGGCAGAGGCAGATGCTGAAGGACAGAACCTTTGGATTTGGAGACATCCGAAGGGCTCTAAGCCTCTAAACCGGCTGTCCTCTGAGAACAAACTCCAACATTTGAACTCTAACATTTGGCGCCCAACGTGGGGCTGTTCTTCATACCCTGTGGCAAAACCGTCCATTCATATCTTTTATAAGGCTCAGCTAAATTGACACTGGGCACCGAAAAGGCAAATCTCTTCATATCCTCCTTATCCAGAGGAATGGAATAGAAACAATCCTTGATGTCTATAACCCAAAGAGGCCATTCTCTAGGAAGCTGAGTAGGAGATGGAAGTCCAGGCTGAAGAGTTCCCATAGTTTCCATCTGTTCGTTCACTTTTCTTAAATCAGTGAGCATCCTCCATTTAGATCTCTCTTATCTAAAGATTCTCCATCCCCCACCCCAACCCCAGACCCACCCAAGAGTGGTGCTATAGAAAGCCTGCTTAAGCTGATAGAAGATCAAGGGCTACTTGTAACTTGGGGACAGACAGCTAGACTTCTGGCTACATTAAAACGCACCACCCCTTGGTTCTTAGAGGAAAAGCAAATCTCTCTAAAAAACTGGGCATTGGTTGGTCAACAGATGTCTGCATATAACAATGAAAACGGTTCAGTTTCCATTGCAGTGTTCTATTTATACAATACAATACAGATGGCCTTAAAATACCAGGATATCCAAAGGGGGAAGCCTGAGATAAAGGAGGAAGACAAAGAACAGATTAATGGCCATATCCCCACAGGGCAGGGAGACTTAAGTGAGGCTCAAGGGTGGGGTGAATCTGAGGCAGCCTCAGCCCCACCTGAGGAGCAGGTAATTGACTCTCCTTCATCAACTCCACCCTCCGGGATGGAGGGAGGAGGGGTAGTGGGGGGGGCAGTGACAGCACCAGCACCTCCCCCCCAGCATCTAGCACCTTCCCCCCAGCATCCAGCACCTCCTCCCCAGCATCCAGCACCTCCCCCCCGGCATCCAGCACCTCCCCCCCAGCATCCAGCTGCTCCTTTGAGTAGATTGCAAAAGGGACTAATTAAGGCCAGAGAAGAAGGGAAAAATGTATTAGAATTTTAACACCACATTTTTCCTGTAATTCAACAGTTTAATTCTTCAGGTCAAGAAAGTAGAAGATACTCACCTTTTGATATAGAAATCCTCAAAGACCTGAAAAAAGCTTGCACTCTTTATGGGGCTACATCAGCTTATGTTAAGATGCTATTGCAAAATTTGTCTTTTGAAATCTTGACCCCTAATGACTGGAAATCGATAGCAAAAATATGCCTAGAACCTGGACAGAACTACTTGTGGCTTTCTGAATATAGTGAGCTCTGTAGGATACAAGCCCAACAAAATATTCAAACAGGTACAGGTCCTTATGCAGATGTCGCAGCACAAATTGGTTATTCTGTAGCAGCATATCAGCAAATTGCTGATAATGCTATCAAAGCGTGGGCTTCTCTTCACAATAAAGACGACAAAGGGGGGGCCTTCACAAAAATAACACAAGGGCCAAATGAACCCTTCGCTGACTTTGTGGGACGCTTGCAGACAGCTATCATAAGAACAAATGGAGAAAATGCAATAACAGACATCTTGATAAGGCAACTTGCTAAGGAAAATGCTAATGAGGTTTGCAGAAGAATTATACTAGGACTGCGCAAGGATGCTCCTTTAGAGGAACTCATAAGACGCTGTGCCACAGTGGACACAGGTGCCTTTTATAGCCAGGCTATGATGCAGACTTCCCAAAATTTAAACATGAGAAGACAGAATCCCTCTTGGCAAGGGACTTCCAGAGAGACTCGTAGATGCTTTCAGTGTGGAAAAGTAGGACATCTGAAAGCTCAATGTTGGTATAGAGATAGAATGGGAAGACAAGGTGGGAGAACAAGACCCCAAACCCCATGTCCAAAATGCAACAGAGGCTTCCATTGGGCCTCAGAATGCAGACAGATTCAGGGAAACGGGATGAGGGGCCCAGCCCCAGGGCCCAAGGCAAAAAACACTTGGGGCATGATGGCAGCCAATGGTGCACCCAGAGAGTGCCTAGAAGTCCAGTACCCAGACATGACCAATCAACCAGAAAGCCATATGATGGGAGAAGGGGATTACACAGTCAACCAGCCAGGAAGCAACCTGATGGCAGAAGGGAATTACAATTGGGGAGAATAGAGCTGTATGCAGCTGGGACAACTGAGATACCCCCTGGAGAGGTGAAATCTGTTCCTCTCCAGCCTATGGATCCCTTACCTCCAGGCACAGTAGGCTTGACCATTTCACCTCCTTGTATGTACAAAACAGTGTCCATCCACACACTGATGTGGGAAACTGGGGAATGTGTAGATAATATCCCAGTCACTAATACAGGTAGTCAATGTGTGACTTATCACCCAGGAGACGTAGTAGCATCAGGTTTACTCATACAGGATCCTAATAAGCAGCCTCGTGATAGTCACCCAGGTTCTGACTCCAGACCACAAAAACCAGAAATATATTGGACAGCAGCAGTAACGGCTGACCGACCTATGCTCACTATCTATATAAATGGCCTACCATTGGAAGGATTGGTAGACACAGGTGCGGATCGTACAGTTATTAGAGGTGCCAGTTGGCCCAGTCACTGGCCAAAGATTAAAGCAGATACCTATATGTCTGGAGTAGGAGGATCAATAGCAGCTGAAGTTAGTGCTGCCCCTATGAGATGGACTTTTGAAGGCAAAACAGGAGTTTTTACTCCTTTTATAGTTGAAAAAATCCCCATCAATCTGTGGGGAAGAGACGTTTTACAACAATTGGGGTTAAAAATGAGTACTTCGGTTTTTTAAGCAGGGCTGCTGTTGAAGGCCTGCCAACACTTTCACCTATTCCTATCCAATGGAAAACTGATACACCAGTGTGGATAGAACAGTGGCCCTTAAGTAGCGATAAAATTCAGGCCTTATTAGATATAGTACAGGAGCAGCTTGAACAAGGGCATTTACAACCTTCTCTAAGTCCTTGGAATTCACCAGTGTTCGTTGTAAAAAAGAAATCGGGAAAATGGAGGATGCTCACTGATTTAAGAAAAGTGAACGAACAGATGGAAACTATGGGAACTCTTCAGCCTGGACTTCCATCTCCTACTCAGCTTCCTAGAGAATGGCCTCTTTGGGTTATAGACATCAAGGATTGTTTCTATTCCATTCCTCTGGATAAGGAGGATATGAAGAGATTTGCCTTTTCGGTGCCCAGTGTCAATTTAGCTGAGCCTTATAAAAGATATGAATGGACGGTTTTGCCACAGGGTATGAAGAACAGCCCCACGTTGGGCGCCAAATGTTAGAGTTCAAATGTTGGAGTTTGTTCTCAGAGGACAGCCGGTTTAGAGGCTTAGAGCCCTTCGGATGTCTCCAAATCCAAAGGTTCTGTCCTTCAGCCTCTGCCTCTGCCTTCTTCTGCCTCCAACAGAGATGGAAGATCTCTCTTATCTCCTTCTTGGGGGGCCCAGCCACCAATTTGCCGCAGAGAGAGGGCTTCTGGCGTAGCTCCACTGAAGTCCGTCAAAAGTGTTCTCTGCAGCAGAGTCGTTTCTCTCGAGTCTAGCACGATCAGCCAGCCAAGAGGAAAAAATGTATTCTGCCATAGATCCTTCATCGCTGGCTTTTTATCTGCCTCTTCTGAGAGAATGGGATTATGGGTTTTCTCCCATAGTGCTCTCTGGCCCAATGACTTTAAGGGAGGTGTGAACTCTCTTGAAGTTAGAAAGTGTACTTTGTGAAGCTAGCATACTTGTGGAGTCCAATGAGTAAAGGTGGGAACACAAGCCTTGTCTTGATTAGTTCTACTTAGTACCTTGTTTCAGGTTCTGGCCAAAACAACTTCTTGTAAGATTCCAACAGAGACACACTATAGATTCCCTGGTGCATGGACCCCACAACACCCTGGCTCCCTGTCCCAGGCTACCTACACTATGGTCTGGACTGGTAGCCTCTCTCCCTGCCCAATTGAAACAGACCTTTTCTGAAGTTCTTCCAAAGTATCTTCTTCTGTAAATTAGTTGTATCCAAATATTTGTGGGTTCTGTCCCTCCAAAACCAGTTCAGCAACTTAATCTGCTATTGATTTGAAGGAAGCTAGAAGGAGTTCAGATAGATATGTGTCTGCTCTCCACAATCTTGGCTCTGCTCCCTATTTAATTTATTCTTGAAAACACACATAAGCCATGGGAAGTAAAAAGTACTTATTTATTCTACATAACAATATACTAAAGATACATTCAAAGACTGACTCATATTTATCAGTTAGGTAAGTCTGAGTAAGTCATAGGAACAAAAGATTTGAGCAATGTAAGAGCTACAGAAGTCCTGTAGTTAACTATATTAAGATTAAGCTTTGCAAAATGTCAAACACATGCCCCTTGGTACTTTGAACAATTATCTTCAATTAAAGGAAGCCAATTTCCTGCTAAGAGAGTCTATTGTGCTGTTGTATATCTTTACTTATTTTTAAGTGATTGATTCCATCATACCTAAATTTGCATTTTGGCAACATTCAACCATATTTCTTACTTATACTTTTATAACCAAACAGAATAAAAGCTAATTTCTCTTTTATATGATAATCCTTCAAATACTTGATAAGAGTCACCATATCTTCCTTGAACACTATCTTTTGTAGTCTCATGAACCACAGTTCTTTCAACCATTTCTCATATGGAATAAATCTATGCTTTTTTTAGTTTCCCAAAGAAGGTTTTTATCCTCCCAATAAACTTCCTATAAAGTGGCATGTAATGTAGACAGAGGAGAAAATTGTCATCATCATTGCCTTAATTCTGGACAATTTTACTTAGCTAATGTATTCTTAATCCTTTTGGTTACTGTGCTTTACTATTATCTTATTCTGCAGAAAAATCTAATAAAAAAATTCCCCCCAATTATGAATTAATTAAGATTTTAATCATTTTTTCTTCTGATATTAGATATTTGAAACAAGTGTAATAAATCTAAAGGGTAAGAACTTCAACCATGTTTTCATTACATAGAAAACTTCCAAATGAGAATAAGATCAAGGTTAAGCTCATTTTTTTGTGTGCAACTGAAGTAAACACAGGATAATGCTATAGGAAGTGATGAAATTGAGGAGTATATAAAGGAGAAATTCATGCAGTTTTGGAATGTGTGGTGAGGAAAGCAACATCATCAGAAGCTATCTATGTCTTAATAAGTGCAGAAAATGGAAGAGCTCAGAAAGAGTTTTAAAATAAAAAGGAAGTATGTTAATTATGAAATAGGCATTCCAGAAAGTTGAAATATTGAGGAGTTGGAGAGACATAGTGTGACAGATACATTATGTTCTATAGGATCATGGAGAGGCCAGTTGGGGATGGGAAATGGGGTCTGTCTTTTGGCAACCAAGAATTCAGAATCATTGGGATAGAGAGATAATAAAAGAAAGGGAGACTATGCTCTTTCTACTAAGGAGCTGCTACTAAGAAAGTGATTAAAGAAAGACTAGTTGAGAAAGGAATGTGGTTACACAGCTCAATGTCCTGTTTCTAATCTAACCACTTGTTAGGTAGTGGTGAGGAGGTATGAAGGTAGGTTCAGGGACACTCATTTCAAGTCTGCACTAGGAAAGCTCTATTATAAAATAAGGAAGATTTTGTCACATGAAGGGGAATTTGGGTCAAACAATTGAAGGTAGTAAAGACCACAGATGTGTTTGGGACCTTTCTGAAGGTATGCTTCCTTAATTAGAATCCTAGGAAGTCCCGGGAGAGAAAGACAGTACCAGACAGGCAGATTTAAGGGATTTATTGAAGAAGAAGAAAAAAGAAATATAACCTTCCCTCAACTTTTTATTCATTTCTAGATCCAAGATCAAATGAATCTATGTTATTACTGTAATATCTTTTAATTCTCATTTCTGTTTTAAAGCATGACTAGAAACTGAAATGCCAAGGTCACAAGAGATTTTTCTCACTCAGTGATTAGCATGTATTTTCATACCTATGACTGGAAAGATATACATGTGAGCATATTTGAGAATGTATGTTTGGCACAATCTACAGCTTAAAATAATGGCAGTTTTGAAATTCAACTCAAACTTAATAAAGCCATTTTCTTGCCTCTATCCACTCCATAACAACAACAACAAAAAAAGTGACTCTAATAATTAATTCACATCTCTGACCAAGTCTTAGATTTTGATGACAGCTTTTAGCTATGAATAGAATGTTTAGGAGAGAATCATAAGAGCTGAGGACAAGTTCTTTGTTTCAAAGGGTTTCTAAATGAATCAGTATGAGAGAAATATATCTTTGAAATACAATACTGAGAAGAACATTGAATAACTAGCCCTCAAGTAAGGCCAAAAAACCTGTTAACTGAATGAGTCATATTATTTATCAATTCTGAAAAATCTTAACTCTTACTGTATCCTGATCTCCCATCATCAGGCAATATTATGTGCCTTTTAAAATAAGAATGACTAAGAGATATGGTATCTAGCTTGTAGGACTAGGAGGCTAACAATGAGACTGTCAAAAGAACTTTAAAACCTTCAGCCTCTGCCTCAGTTTTCTTCAGCCTCCAGCCAGCTCCATTCTTCATGTCATTCCGCTGAAATCTCGACTTGTAGCATCTTCACTCTCCGAAGAACACTTCTGCCACCAGCCAGCCAAGTGGAAAATATTCTGCCTTGCCTCGGAGAGAGGGCTTCTGGCGTAACTCTACTGAAATCTGACCGAGAGCTTCTGTCTGTTTCTTTTATCCAAGAGGGAGGAATTGTGGGATACGAGAGAGAGGGATTATGGGTTTTCTCCCATAGTGCTCTCTGGCCCAACGAGCTTCAAGGGAGGTGTGAACTCATTGAACTTAGTTCTAGCAGTTAGTAAGGATTCCAACAAAAATTGAGTTCAAATATTCCTTTAAATAATTACTTGCTATGTGATCTTCATCAATGCAGCTTAATCTTTCTCAGCCTCACTTTTCTCATTTGTAAAATGGAATTTATAATATCATCTAGTTCATAAAATCGATATGAGGATTACATTAAATATGTATAATTTATTTTGCAAAATCTTAAATCACTACAAAATATTAACTACTATTATTAAGATTATCTATGCATTTCCATGTATTCAATAAGTCACTATTGGAATGAGAATCTAAGTAATTTATCTCTGTTTAGCCTTAAAAGTATAAATAGGTAGAGATTTCAGAAATTCCAATTTCAAATTCAATAGATAGATGATCTCCTTATCAAGTTACTCTGATATCTTTGTCAAGACAATCACAGATGGGGTCAGGAGTAGGGGAGGATGACTGAAAACAATTCATCATCATCAACCACAACAATATACATATATACATAATGTTCTATATTCTGAAACCATTTCTTTGCAGAAGGTATTCTCAATTACTGGAATATTCTCTCTTCTTCACATTTGAATCTCAAGAACTTTATTTTACTTCAAGGCTCAGCTCATGTACCACCTTCTTTATTGAGAATGAGGCTTTTCTCCATTCCTCTAGTTGTCCAATGTACACCCTTAAATAGCATTGTATTTACTTTGGATATAGCCTACCTTTACTTAGATGTAAATCTAGTTTATCTGTCCAGTAGAATGTAAACTTTTTAGGAACAAATATTAGCTTATTTTTGTGTTTGTGCTTCCTACCTTTTAGAACAGTGCATCTGACATAGCAAACAATCAATACTTGCTAATTGATCAATTGTTTGATAAAGTAACTTGTCCAACCTTTCACAAGTAGTAAATAATAGAATTAGAATTGGGACCTAGGCCCAATGCTAATTTCTTAACATTGATGTCTTCTAGATCATCTCTTCTTTTGCAAAGTTGTAAACCAAGTACAAAATGGGAAATCAGGGGCACTTTAGTGGCACAGTTGATAGAGCATTGACCCTGAAGTCAGAAGGACTGGAGCTCAAATATATTGTCAGACACTTAACATTTACAAGTTTTGTGACTCTAGATAAGTAACTTAACCACAATTGCCTCAAAAGAAAGAAAGAAAGAAAGAAAGAAAGAAAGAAAGAAAGAAAGAAAGAAAGAAAAAAAGATAGAGAAAAAGAAAGGAAGGAAGAAAAGGAAGGAAAGAAGGAAGAAAGAGCTGAGTGGGATTGGGAAGTGATTTGCCAAAAGTTACATAAGTCTGAATTAATTAATGCCTCCTAATTCTAATATCCCAAAAGGGATTCTTACTATGTGCTTGGCATCTTCTTTTGGTTTTACTGACATAGTTTGAATAACAATAGAGTTTGTGAATACTTATTTCTCATTCTCTATACAAGAGGAGTCCATCTTTTGTAGTTATTTCTTCCATCATTTATTTATTCATTTCTTACTCATTTCCTATCTCCTTTCCTTTTTTTCCTCTTTTTCTTTCTTCCCTCCTCCCTTCCTCTTTTTCTTTTCTTTCTTTCCCTTCCTTTCTTTTTCCTTCCCCTCCTTCATTCCTTCCTTTCTTCCTTCCTTGCCTTTCTTCTTTCCTCTTTTTGATTCCTTCTTCCTCATTCTGTTTCTTTTGCTTCCTTCTCTCCTTTCTCTTTGTTCCTTCCTTCCCCACCTCTGTCTCTGTCTCTGTCTCTCTCTCTACTGCTTTTCTCTCTCCCTCTTCCCCTTCCTCTTTCTCTTTCTCTTCCTCTTTCTCTCTCTCTCTCTCTCTCTCTCTCTCTCTCTCTCTCTCCTCTGACCTTGAGCACCACAACTCCTGACTTTATCATATAATTACAAGTGATATTCAAAATTACTCGGAAGAAATTGATCTACATTTCTATCCAATAAAAAAACAAAACAAAACCAATGACACTAAAATGTTCATATAGAGTCTTTATATATTTTTTTTTTATTTCCAGTTACAGTAAATAGAAACCAGTCTATATTTCAGTAGATTAGTGGATGATTAAAGGAACTGTTAACTATAGTTGCTTATGGTTAAAGATATATCACAGAGTTGAAGGAAAATAACTTTTTATCTCTATGTTATTTGTAAATGTGAATTATAGCTCAGATGACATATCCCATGGGAAATCTTTCCTGATTCCACTCATGGTTAATCACTTCCCTCTTAAATTGCATTGTATTCATTTATCTGTAAGTTTATCATATCCTCTCAGTAGAATGAAAAGTCCTTGAAGGTATGGACTGTTTTTCTTTTTATGTTGCTGTTGTTGTTTTCCCAATGCCTAAATTATTTTTCTTCATATTATGTGCTAAAAGTATATTTTTAAGTGAAATCACTAACCACACAAAAATTAAAAAAAAAACATAAATACTAATGTACTACATTATCCTAGAATTGCAAAATAGAAAATATTAATTAAAATAAAATGTTTTGTTAAAAAATATAATTAATTATGTATCTAGATATTTATGATGTTTTAATTTATTCAGCCATATTAACTACATTTTTAATATTCCAAGTTTATGATTATAACAAGATTATGGTAAGAAAAGTAGGAATTTTAGGGTTCACTGGGAACAAAAACTAAACCAACTAAATTAATTAAATTAGTTAAATTAGATCTTATTCCTTGAAGAAGTCAGATTCCTTCATTACAAAAGATAAATTTTCTGTACCTTCCACTACATTTATTTCTCCAAAGACAGAAAAATAATCTGTGTTTGCCCATCTCAAAGACCCTGCTGAATATATCTCTTAGAACATTAGGAAACTAGGACACTAGTGAACTGAAAAGAATGAAGAGTTCTTTCTTCTCATGAGAACTGGAACATCTCCCAGAGAGAGAAGTTCCAATTTCATCCTTCCATATTCCATGTACTTATTCCTCCTTTTCCCATAAAACTTCAAAGAACTTCCCTCATCAAGCTCATGACAGACACAGAAAATCTGAGTCAATTTGCTTCATAAGTTTAATGCTGTACAATGCTGATAAGTTGCAGGTGAAATTATTCTTAATTCACATCTCAGCAATGTAATACATAATGAATTATCTGGAGATTTCAGCAGAGGACACTTCATGTTGTTTCATTTCATGCATATTTTAAACACTGAGAATCAGTGAATAAAATTCAAGTTTTATTAAAATATTTCTGACAGTCTGTGCTTTAGAAAAAATAAAGATGTAAAATTATGCAAAAATTTTACTAAAGTTAAATATGTCTTCAGTAAATAATCAGAGATCACCCCACTTTGTGTAGTTAAGAATATGAACACATTTCCTTTTTTTTTCATCACTTTAAATTATAATGTAATTCTTATTATATTAGCCTTGATCTATTAAAAAGGTGAATTTTAAATGGCCTATCTAAATTTGAGGGTCAAGATTTAATTTGTAAAAAAAAAATACTAAAAAAGTTAAAGGTGAAAGGCAAAAAAAAAAAAAAAGATAATAAAGACACTGAAGATAGAAGTAATGGAAGATAAAGTAGGAGAAGAAATCCAAATCATTTTAGGAGGGAATTAGCCTGACAATACCTTGTGCCTTGTTTCAAGAAGTAATAGGTTTTGTCCTTCAACATAAAATTTGAAAACTTCTTTAATTGTTTTTCTTCTGGTTTTTCACTATAATTTTTCACCTATCTCAGATGCCTTTCCTTTTCTTTTCTTTTTTTTTTTTTGTTTGTCAGAATTTTTTTTTAATATTTTCCCAGACATTTTGGCTTTTTTTTTTTAAGATAATACAAAATTGTTAATAGGCACACATTAAAATTAATATATAACATATAACACAAAGATTGTTAATAGGCACATATTAAAATTAACACATAATATATAACACAAAAGTGTTAATAGGCACATATTAAAATAAACATATATAACACAAAGGTTGCTAATAGGCATATTAATAAGGGCATTTTGGGTGGCACAATGGCTAGAAGGCTGGACCTGGCATCAGGAAAACTTCTCTCTGATTGTTGCTCAGTTGTGACAGCCATGTCCAGCCCTTGTTGTCCCCATTTGGCCTTTTCTTGGCAGAGATCTTCCCTAGTGGATCCAGTGGATCCATTTTTTCAGATAGTCAGAAGTAAAATGACTTGTCCAGGGCTAGGCAGGATGTGAGGCTAGATTTGAATTCAGTTCTTCTTGACTCCAGGTCCTGTGCTCCATCTCTCTCTCTCTCTCTCTCTCTCTTTTTTTTTTTTTTTTTTTTTGTGAGTGGGTTGGGGAGGAGACATTTATTTGGTCACTCCAAATACAGGATTTGGGGGCACAGGAGTCAAGGGCATGTTACAGTGTGCCTGACCATGGGAAGCACAATGGCAAGTGAAAAGAACATCGACTCTGAAGATAGAGAACTTGAGTCTACGGTGTATCCTTCAATTTCTCATCTTTGTTGAAGTAGTTGTAGGAGGAGTTGGGTTGAACTGTATTCTCTTACTTTACTATGTTGTCTAGTTTCTCCTTTTTCTACTTCTCTTGATTCCTGTTGTTGGAGATCAAATTTTTTGTTTAAGTATGGTTTTTTCTTTAGAAACAGATGGAATTCCTCTGTTTCATTAAATGTCCATCTTCTTCCGTGGAAAAAAATACTCAGCTTAGCTGGGTAGTTTATTCTTGGCTGCATTCCAAGTTCTTTTGCCTTTTGGAATATCTGATTCCAGGCCCTTTGATCCTTTAATGTTGAGGCAGCCAGATCTTGCGTGACCCTTATTGTGGCATCTCGGTATTTGAATTGTTTTTTTCCTGGCTGCTTGTAAAATTTTTTCTTTAGTCTGAAAATTCTGAAGTTTGGTCACAATATTCCTCTGAGTCTTTATTGTAGGGTCTTTTTCAGAAGGTGTTCGATGAATTCTTTCAATGCCTATTTTCCCTTCCGGTTCTATTACTTCTGGGCAGTTCTCTTTGATGATTTCCTGTAAAATAGTATCTAGGCTCTTTTTTTCATCATAATTTTCTGGTAGTCCAATGATCTTCAGGTTATCTGTCCTAGATCTATTTTCCAGGTCTGTTGTTTTTCCAAGTAAATATTTGACATTTTTTCCCAATCTTTCATTTTTTTTAGTTTTGCTGGACTGATGTCTCAATGAATCAGTCATTTCTATTTGTTCAGTTCTGATTTTTAGTGAGTTATTTTCTTCATTAGCTTTTTTTACTTCTTTTTGTATATGTCCAATTGAGTTGTTTTGCTCTATGGAATTTTTTTCCATTTCACTATTTTTTTTTTTTTAGTGAGTTATTTTCTTTTTCCAATTTGCAAATTCTGTTTCCCTGCACTTCTTGGGAGTTTTTTTTATCTTTTCCAATTCACATTTTAGGAAGTTGTTGCTCTCTTGCATAGCTTCTCTTTCCTTTCCCCATTTCTCTTCTAGTTCTCTTTTAAGGTTTTTAATAGTCTCTTCTAGGAGAGCCTTTTGTATTGGAGACCAACAATTGTCTGGAGACTGTCTGCTATTAGACTCTTCAGGGTTGAAAAGCTGTTCTTTTTCTGTATAGAAACTATCAATCGTTCTTTTGATTTTTTTACTCATTTTGTTAAGAGCCTGTAGGGTCTGCCTTCAGAGCCAGGAGGTTACCAGCTTCCTCTGCAGAGCAGTGAAAGGTATATGGACGGGTAGCTGTCCTGCCAGAAGGCTACAAAAAGCAGTGAGGCACTGGAGTGCTCTGGGAAAGAGTTCCCCACCGGGAGTAACTCAGGCCTGCAGGGCCGAGCTGGGAAAGTGCCCTGCAAAGAACCCCAGCTGTGTGAGATAACGACTGCCCTGGGGCTAGATACTTAGCAGTGAGAGTTTCACTTCCCAAGCCAAACCCTGCCCTGGGGCTGTGGGTATTAGCAGCTGAGCAGTGAGTGGATTTGTAGGGACCGGAAATGTCTGCCTGGGAAGCGCAGTCAGCACAGTCAGCTGGGGAGGTTCTATTGCCCCAGGCTGAGCCCCCCACTCTACCAGTTAGAGGCTGCCCAGGCTGTGCCCCCTTGCCTTGCAGATTAGTAACTGCCCCCGCAAAAGCTCCAAACTGCAGGATGTAGTCACAGGGCTGCGGTAAAGTCTGCCTGAGTCACTTCCGGGTTTGAGGGGTTACAGCCAGATCTCTTTAGGTTCTGGCGTTTTTTAGAAGACCCTCTGTTTTAGGCTTTAATTTCTCTGCCTGTTTACTGCTTTTCAAGGCAGAGCAGTTAGCCTATAGCAGAGTGGTCCCTATAACTTCTCTAGCCACAGAGATCACCCCCGCCCCTGGTCTGCTCAGGACACTAGCCTCTCCCTGCCTGAGTCTGTTCCTGGCCCCTCAGGACAAACCTTTCCTGATGAGCTTCCAGATTGACTTCGGCTGGTAAATTGTGTGCTTCTAATCTTCATGAATTTAAGCAGTGAGGAGCAATTTTTGAGGCTGGATTAAATAGTTGGTTATGAGGGGAATGAGAGGAGCTTGGAGAGTCATGTGTGCCTTCCACCTTCCCTTTTCATATTGAGGCCCTCAAACATGTTTTAAATTTTCGTAACACAGCTAAGGGCAGCAGGAAATTTGCGCTTTTGCCCGGGAAGGGGGAGGGGGGAGCTAAATATTGAGATCAGACATCTGAATGCAAAAAAACTTCTGGGCTGAGAGCATAAGAATATTACTATTGTACTTCCTCAATTCTGTTTCTTCCCTTCTAGACTCCACAAGTTTAAGGATCATTCTCAGGAGCATGAGATTCCAATTCTCCGAAGTAGCTGAATCAGAAATTGTATTCTGTCATTAGCAATGACTCCTCTCTTACTTTGTCCCAATCTGAATTTTTCTTATATCTTATTGCTGTCAGTAAATATTCCATGACAATGATGATGATAATCATGAAAATACATTCTCACTTTCTGTCTTTCAACTCCTGAAATGGATGTCTACTTATCCGTGTTAAGAGACTATATAGTCCTCTTGTGAATAATGAATCTTGTTTGGAAAATATTTATCTATTGTTAGAAATACAGCCCGTGGTAATGTAACATAGGAAAACCATCCAACTTATGGAGCAAAATATTCTTTACTTTCATATTCTGAATTCTAAGCATGGTGGGAAATGGCCATATCCCAGCTGTTACTAACAATAGCTATTGGAATATAATTTAGCTTATATGGATCTATTCCTTATAAACAAACCCCAGTAAAGAAATTTTATGGATGATGAGGTCAATTTGTCTTTGCCATCTTTATTCTGACTTTTTTTACCTTTCCTCATCAATATCCTTCATGCTCTATCAAAGACTTCACTCAAGAAAGGATTTAATCAGCTTTTTTCACAGTTAAATGATCATTTTCATAGAAATTTTTGTAGAGATGAGAAAATGGGACATGATTGCTGTCTTCAAGTATTTGAAAGGTTGTCTTGTTGAAAAGGAGTTAAATTTGTTTGGTTTGGCCCTAGAGGGGAAAAAAAAAAAAAAAAAAACTAAAATTAGAAGTAGCAGTTGTAGAAGAAAAGATCTAGGTTCTCTATGTGGAAAAACATACTTTAAATTAGAGCTTTTTGAAGTAAAATGTGTGGTTTCAGGAGGGTAATGTATTCCCTTTACTTAGAGGACTGAGAATCAAAGTTGAATGATAAATTGTCAAGGAAACCACTTAGGTTTGGATTTAGGTAGGGCAACATAAAACATAAATTGAAAAGCAAGAGCTAATATAAATAATGGCAACTTTGTTGATGAAAGTCTTTGAATCTATGCCATATGACAATTACTTTAGAGAATCAGATATGTTTAGCCTGGAGAAGATGGAGGGAAAAAAAAAGGGAATTAAAAGACTCTCATGTAGAGAAGGAATTATACTTGTTCTATTTTGTCCAAAATGGCAAAACCAAGAACACTGAAAGGAAATTGCAAAGAGGTAAATTTAGGTATGATATAAAAGAAAATCTCTCTTTTTTATTTTCAAAGCATATACATAGATAATTTGCAAAATACATTCTAGCAAAATCTTGCATTCCAAATTTTTTATCTTCTTTCACCCCACACCCTGCTTTAGATGGCAAGTAATCCAATATATGTTAAACATCTGCAATTCTTCTATATATATTTCCATAATTATACTGCACAAGAAAAATCAGAGTAGAAAGTTAAAAAAAATAAAAATGAGAAAGAAAATAAAATGCAAGCAAGCAACAACAAAAAGAGTCAAATGCTATGTTGGGATCCACCTCAGTTCCCATAGTCCTCTCTCATTGGAACTGCTCTCAATCATCTCATTGTCAAAAGGAGTCATATCTATCAGAATCGATCACCATATAATCTTGCTATTGCCATATATGATGATTTCCTAGTTCTGCTCACTTCACTTAGTATCATGTGATACATCATGTAAGTTTCTCCAGGCCTCTCTGAAATCATCCTGTTGATTGTTTCTCATAGAACAATAATATCCCATAATTTATTCAGACATTCTCCAATTGATGGTCATTTCCTCAATTTCTAGTTTCTTGCCACTACAAAAGAGCTCCCATAAACATTTTTTGCACATGTGGATCCCTTTGACTCCTTTAAGATCTCTTTGGGACATAAGCACAGTAGAAAAACTGCTGGATCAAAGGGTATGCTCAGTTTGATAGCCCTTCAGGCATAGTGCCAAATGGTTCTCCAGAATGATTGGATTAGTTCACAACTTCACCAACACTATAGTAGCATCCTAGTTTTCTCACATCCCCTTCAACATTCTTCATTATCATTTTCTGTCATCTTAGCCTGTTTGAGTTACCTCAGAGTAGTCTTAATTTTCATAAGAAAATCTCTTAACAATTAGAATTATCCAAAAGTGAAATGGTCTCTTTTAGGCAACAGGGGGTTTCCCCTCATCAAAGTCTTCAGTTAAATTATGAAAAATCATTTGTCATAATCATACAGCAGAGATTCCTTTCAACTATTAGTTGGACTACATTATTTTTAAAGAGCCTTTCTAACTTAAATGTATTTATTGACTCTTCCTCTCTGAGCCTCATGCTGTTCCTGTGTAAAATAAACAGGTTAAATAGGAGCAACATTTAGGGACTCCTTTTTATGTGAATGTCCTATGATATTATTGGTCATCTTTTTTGTTTTGTTTTATTTACCCATCTTCACTTTTCAGATGCAATATTCCTTACGTTGCTGGATATAGCTTCCAATTTTTCTTTTATTATAGGAAATTCTGCACTATTATCAATCTATTTATATTCAAATAAACATTTTTGAGCTCTTATGTACTTTGAAGTATGCAATGTGTTTCAGGAATAAATGAAACACAGTTATCTGAACTTAAGAAAATTTTAATTTAGTTAAGGGAGAAAAGAAATGTACATAATCTTAAATATTAAGTGACATTCAACTGCATAATAATTGATAGTATTTGATACTCTTCCAAGGATCTCAAAGAGCTTTTCTCTCTGTAACCTATGAGGAAAGTATTTTAAATATCATTGTTCTCATTTTTTACAGAGAAGTGAGTTTATTAAACAAGTCAATTGAAGTCAGTTGAAATTCAAAAGTAATTCTTGAGTGATTACAAGTCAAACAGTTTTTCTATTCTCTGATTTTTAACATCATTGATCTACCAGAAGCTATAGGGACTAAAATTAGAGATAATTTTAGGATATGATGATAAATGAAATTCCTTGGAACAGATGTTTGGCATTTTATAGTGGCAGAGAAGTGTAAATAACATGACCTCCTGAATAAGATTCTTCTTCTGTATAAGACAAAATTGAACTAAATGGACTATAAGATTTTCTTAATCTGTTAAGTAATGATCACATATTCCTAGATTTTCAAAATGCAGAAGTGAGTGTTGTTCTTCTTTGCTGTTTTAGACTCAATGATATACTGATACAAATTTTACTCATTTGACTTGTATCCAGAGATAGGCAGCAGATGTGGGGAGGAAAAGGAGTATAAGGACTTTAGATAGTCATTAGAGAAGGAGAAGAGCAAGGGGATCCAGACAATTCAAACTTTCTTGCAGCTTGCTTGAGCCAAAACATAAATATAGAAGCAGTGTTCTTTTGGTCTTGAACCAGACTTATGACTAGATAATAAATACAGTGAGCTAAGGTAGATTACAAGCCAATGCCAAAGGCGGCAGTCATGAGAGTACACATTTATGTAACAATAAAATCTATCAAAA